>NC_140278.1:3095565-3218065 GCF_964030765.1 Micromesistius poutassou
ACTATCAGCCCATTGATCTGTTGTGCCAGTGCATTGAGCAAGTCAAAGACTGGATGTGCCAAAATTTCCTTCAACTAAATGAGGACAAAACCGAGATAATTGGATTTGGTGCTAAAACCGAAAGGCTTAAAGTTACCCAACACCTTCAATCTCTGTCCCTGAAAACCTCAATCAAAGCCAGAAATCTAGGGGTTATCATGGATTCAGATTTACATTTCGACAGTCAAATCAGTTACAAAATCTGCATATTATCACCTTAAAAACGTAGCAAGACTTAGAGGGCTCATGTCTACCGAAGACTTACAAACACTTGTACATGCCTTTATCACTAGCAAGCTTGATTACTGCAATGGTCTCCTTACAGGTCTCCCAAAAAAAACTCTAAGGCAACTACAGCTTGTTCAGAATGCTGCTGCTAGAGTTCTAACAAAGACCAAAAAATGTGAACATATTACACCAATTCTTAAATCATTACATTGGCTCCCTGTATGTCAGAGAATTGATTTTAAAATCATGTTGCTAACCTATAAATCCCTACATGGTTTAGGGCCAAAATATTTAACTGATATGCTTCCACTACATAAGCCTTCTAGGCCACTAAGATCCTCTGAGACCAATCTGTTAATTATCCCCAGAGTCAACACGAAACATGGGGAAGCAGGATTTAGTTACTATGCAACAAATAGCTGGAATAAACTCCCTGAGGATTTAAGACTTGCCCCAACTCTGACAGCTTTTAAAACAAGACTGAAGACTTTTATGTTTGCTTTAGCTTTCTGCTAAATCTTAAATATTTATTATTTTAACTTTGCCTTTATTTTCTCACTTTCTAAAATGCATTTCTTTTAACTCTGCCTTTCTAAAATGTTTTTTTTTAACTTTGCCTTTATTTTCTATCTATTTTACTTTTTACTTAACTATTGTTTTATTTTATTGTATGACAATGTTTATATGTGAAGCACTTTGAGTCTGCCTTGTGTATGAAAAGTGCTATATAAATAAAGTTGCCTTGCCTTGCCTTGCCTATGACGCTGGAATTGTGAATTTAGACCATTGGAGCTCATTGGATAGACAAATATGAATTGTATCCTATTCTGATACGATTGTGTCAATGCAATATTTCTATGATATATTCACAGTATTGTATTACAATATGGCAACAGTCTTTACAACAGTCTTTCTTTATACTGTATCACCTAATAGCAACTTTTAAAAAGGAAGCTATTTCTAAACAATTTTATACATTTGAATATGTAACATGGCCTCATGAAGCCATATGAACATATGTAAACAGTATTTTGATGGAAGTGTTTTAAATGTATCATACCAGTGTTTAATTTATGCTCTCTAAGATATATTCATATGATAGCTGTGTTTATCATTTTGGTGGAAAGAATCCGTTTTGAGAAGAGAGAACATAGTTTTGAGTGTTTCATTTTGAAAGAGATGTGTGGAGTTTTGACAAAACGTTTAACTCTTTTCAGTTTTGTGGAGAGAGAGAGAGAGAGAGAGAGAGAGAGAGAGAGAGAGAGAGAGAGAGAGAGTGAGAGAGAGAGAGAGAGAGAGAGAGAGAGAGAGAGAGAGACGTAGACTAGTGAACATTCTTTCATATTAACTGAGAAACTGGAGGTTCCTTACCGGAATACCAGCGTTTCCTGGTTCTCCTTTTGGTCCCACCTCCGAATTGACAGATCCAGCTTCCCCCTGAGTCACAAGACACACACACACACACACACACAGTACGTGGTCAGAGTTTCAATAGGCCAGACGTTCAGGTCTTGAGCGATCCAGATGTGCTCCAGCTGAGTTATGAGTTCAAAAGGGTCTTGGATTGAAACTCAGACTTAAGAGCTAGTATGTGTGTGTGTGTGTGTGTGTGTGTGTGTGTGTGTGTGTGTGTGTGTGTGTGTGTGTGACAAATGGACATGATTGATATCTTGCATGCTTCAAAATGAATTTCATATGAAGTCAATCTCTCTCTGTTAAACTCGAGTTGGAAGTTAAAGCCGTGTTTTATCCATCCTATAAAAACACAAGATGCACGTTGGGATGTATCCAGGGCCATAGCCAGGATTTAGAAATTAAAGACATCCATTTTTTGTACTGCACTTATGCACGACAAACCCAATATATACCCAATATATATACTGTAGTTGACTGTAATATTTACAAATACACATTTGAAGACGGGCACTTTTTTTGCCAGATAATCAATAATAAATAATTTATATATGTAACGTTGTATCAACATTTACCAATGACTTTGACAATGAATGACAATGAATTTGAGCAAACCCACTCTCAGCATGACCACCTTATTCTCTTTGCTGTGTTAACTAGTGTGTTTGCATGTTAGCCAGCTGGCCAGCTCAGACTTGACTTGATTAGAGAGAGAGAGAGAGTACAGTATACCGGGTCTCCTCTGAGTCCTTGTTGTCCTTTGACTCCTCCCTCTCCTGGAATCCCTGTGTTGCCCTGGAGATGGTAACACAGGTCAAAGTTCACACACCGTCATCATGACATCACATGCCCTAACCTCTACTAGCTCACGAATGACATCTATCTGATCCTCATTGTGAGCCTGCTACACGACTGATTAATATAAGCTGTTGTCATTAATAATAAACAAGAGCAGTTTACCGCATTTCCTGGACGTCCTCTATCTCCTAAAGCTCCCTTCAAGCCCGCTTCACCCTGCGGACACAAACACAAACAGTAACACATTCAACATGATAGGTGGTGTATTTTACATGTAACATGGTGTAGCTGAAGCTAGCTGGTTACCTGCTCTCCATCGACTCCATCCAGTCCAAAATCGCCCTCTTCACCCTGAAGGAGTAAAAATAGAATCAGACCTCCTCTCACCTCCTCATTCTCTGACCTCCCTCCTCCTCCCCCCCCCCCCCCCACCAGCTGACCTCCTCTCTCCACTTTCCTCCTCCTCCCGCCTGATCTTACCTCCTCGTTTCTCCCCATCCTCTTACCCTCATTCTGAATAATCCACCTCCCTCCTCCTCTTCCTCTACCTTCTCCTCTCACCTTCTCCTCCTCCTCTCACCTCCCTCCTCTCACCTCCTCCTCCTCACCTCCTCCTCTCATCTCCACCTCTCACCTCCTCCTCCTCACCTCCTCCTCTCATCTCCACCTCTCATCTCCTCCTCTCAACTCCCTCCTCCTCTCACCTCCTCCTCTCATCTCCACCTCTCACCTCCTCCTCTCACCTCCTCCTCTCATCTCCACCTCTCACCTCCTCCTCCTCACCTCCTCCTCTCATCTCCACCTCTCATCTCCTCCTCTCAACTCCCTCCTCCTCTCACCTCCTCCTGCTCTCAACAGCTCCCCTTCTCATCTCAGAGTTCAGTCCAAACATTCCTCTGTGATACCCAATCCCTGACTTCATTTGCTGGACTAAAGAACGGTTTCCTGAAGGTTCAGACACTCACCTTGTCGCCACGGTGACCCCGATTTCCCTGTCAATCAAACAACAGAGAACCAGATTAAACACACAATTTGCCAACCACCGCTGTCATTCAGACGTCCACAGTACGATCACAACTCAAGTCTACTGCTGTTATCATGAGTAGAAGTACTTTTATGAGTCTGTCTATGAATTGTAGTCGTGGGGTTAGATGTAGTTTAGCTGTAGTGCTGACAGTAGCAGTATTAGTGGTGCTGTGGTCCGTCTGTCTGTCCATCTGGGCTGTGTGTTCACCTTCTGTCCTCTGGTCCCCGGGCATCCCTGGATTCCTCGGGCCCCAGTGGGCCCGGGATGGCCTCGATCGCCCTGCGGGAGAGAAAGAGAGAGAGAGCTGAAATACAGTCTCCAGACCGTTCTTACATAAGCCAAGAACAACAGCATAAATATTAACACTACTCTAATGACCCAGATGTGAGGTGCAATGTTTTCAATTTTCTTCTCCAATCAAGACTCCTTCAGTCTGGCAGAAGTTTGTATTGGACAATATAAACAATATAAATAAAAAGCTGATACAAGCTCTGAGAGTATGTATTGCTGTGAGCATATGTATGTATATGTGTTCTAAATGTTCATGTGTGCATTGTCATGTATATGTATGCTCTTCAGTTTGATTTGACGCAACAGACGAGGAGGAGTTGAAATAATATTATTTATAATAAACCGATAATTACATAAGGAAACGTAATACTCACGGCAGTCCCTTCCTCTCCTGGGAATCCTGGATGACCTTTAGGTCCGGGACCGCCCTGAAAACACACAACACACACACACACACACACACACACACACTGTTTAACATCATGTACTTCAGTCGTCTATGTTACTTCATGTACCACTGTCCTCATTGAGAGGGTCTTTCCTCTACTGGCTCTAATGCGACATGTGTCTTCTGTTTACCACGCTACAACTGAAACGCCCGGCACCCCTCCGACTAATCCTCCAACCCCATTGGTGGGGCCAACCTGGGGCACCCCTGCACCCCCACCCCCCCACATCTCGCCCCAGCGGCTGTAGAACCAGCTGGACCCGGTCGACATTTGGACAGTGTTGGATAGTGAGTTTGCATAAATGTGTGTTCAATGTATGTGTTGTTTCTCTTTTGAATGCTTTTGTGTACGTCTTATTGTGACATGGTTTCTGTCTGACTACTATGGACTCTACTGCGTCCCCCCTGACTCTACTATGGACTCTACTGCGTCCCCCCTGACTCTACTATGGACTCTACTGCGTCCCCCCTGACTCTACTATGGACTCTACTGCGTCCTCCCTGTCTCTACTGGGCTCGTATCCCATAGCGTTCATCCCTCTTTTTCTTTCTGAGGCTCCGGGCTCTCCTTCTCCTCCCAGCAGCCTCCAGTGGACCTCAGATAACCTCTCAAACGCACAGGAAATAAAACAAAAGCCTGCAGCTGGTGAGAGAGAGCGATGGACGTGATGGAGGAGTAATTCCTGCTGGCCCTGAGGAGACCCTCGACTGACGTTGGCCGGAGCTACCATCACCACTCCTAGAGCCTTGTGTATACAGCAGTGTCACCTCCGAGCCTATGCTCCGATGGGAAGTTATGAAAGCTGTTATAACAAAGAGGGATAACTCTCAGTGGTTTCATGTTGGAAAATGACGAGAATAATCTCATAGTGACTTTGCATCTCGTCCATGACACCATCACTTTTGACCTCATAACTTCATTACATTACTTCCCCTAAACACATCACCACCTCTGACTTCATCACCATTAACATGTGTTGTATATTTAAGGGTAATGCTGTCAGAATGTGTGAGGCGTTCAAACGTAGATCTTTAAGTCTGTCCATGGCTTCCAGATCTCTGGTGGTGACCTTTCACCTTTGCAGCTGAGGATCCTCGTGAGCCTCGGCTTCCTTCATGTCCCGAACATTTACACATGACACCACAGCATTCTCGCTCGGCCACTGCGTCCTGGACGAGAGAGAGAGAGGGAGAGGGCGAGGGAGAGAGAGAGAGAAATGAGAACGTTAAATGTACAGTTGTGGTTTAGTTTAGCATGGACTTTTTATCTGTTTAGTATTGTTTAGTTTAGTTTACAGTGGACTCATGAACTGTTTAGTTTAGTTTAAGGTGTCCACCTTAAACTAAACTAAACAGTTCACGAGTCCACCGTAAATGTGCATTCAATGATCTGTTTAATATAGATTAGTTTAAGGTGAACTTAGGATCTGTTTAGTATAGTTTAGTTTACTGTGGACTTATGATCTGTTTAGTATAGATTAGTTTAAGGTGGACTTACAATTGTTTTTGCATAGTTTAGTTTAAGGTGGACTTATGATCTGTTTAGTCTAGTTCACTTTAGTTTAAGGTGGACTTATGATCTGTTTAGTCTAGTTCACTTTAGTTTAAGGTGGACTTACGATCTGTTTGAGCACGGTGCTGCCCACACTCGGCATGCCCACGCTGAGCGGGACCTTGTAGCCAAACCCTCGACCGAACTCCACCATCTGGATCTGGCTGGAGTCACTCACACCGTCCAGCGCCACCGCCAGCAGGGCATTCACCCCTGAAGAGACAGACAGGGAGAGAGAGGCAGACAGACAGGTAGAGACAGACAGGAACGGCAGAGAGAGATGCAGACAGAGTGAGAGAGAGAGAGAGAGAGATAGAGATAGAAAGATACAGTGAGAGAGAGTGAGATTCAGAGAGAGGAGACACACACAGTGAGGGAGCAAGAGACAGAGATATGTACAGAGAGAAAGAGAGAGAGAGAGAGAGGGGGGGGGGGGACACAGACAGAAAGACAAATATGCAAACGGGAAAGTGCAAAAAAGAGAAGGAAGAATAAAGTCAGGTATAATGGATTCCACCTCTATGTTTTAAAGATGAATTTGTGAGAGATATTATTGTAGAGTTTGGCGGCTTCAGTATTCTGCAGTAGTACACAGAGTGCCATGTGCATCCTGGCCTCACCAGACAGACGCAGAAGCTCAGACTGATGCTCCAGCTTCATAACATCTTCATTCAGACCATCTGTGAAGACCACGAGCACCTGGCACGCATATGCACAAACATCCAAAACAAGTTTAGAAGAAGACATTCAACAGACAAACAATTATTGGCCATGTCCACGACAAATGTTCCCGCTCGCTTGTGCTGTGCTGTACCTTGGCACCGGCCGTGGACTGGGTCTTGAACTTCTCTTGGAAGGAGGTGAGCAGGGCCGCATTGAAGAAGGTAGCCTCTGACATCTGCAGGTTCATGACCTTGTCCAACACCGCCTCGCTGAACGGCTCAAAGTTGAAGTCGTACAGGACACGCCCGTCTCGGCTGACCAGCCGGAAGGCGATGTTGGGTGTGATTGGCGTGTTCTGGACGCAGCAGAGGCCCTTCAGCGTGGACACATAGTAGAGGATCTCCGGCAGGGCCGCCCGGAGCTTGGGGAACCCGCTGACCAGCAGCTGAGACCCAGCCCGCTGGGACATGTCAAAACCAATGGCCACATCGATACTGCAGTCTGAGACTGAGAGAGAGACAGAGAGAGAGAGAGAGAGAGAGAGAGAGAGAGAGAGAGAGGGAGAGAGAGAGAGAGAGAGAGAGAGAGAGAGAGAGAGAGAGAGAGGGGGGGGAGAGGGAGAAGGAGAGGCAGGGAGAGAGAGAGATGGCTAAAGGTAAATCTAAATTTCTCAATGGACCAGTTCCCGGAAATAGTTTGATTAACCCATAAAGTTATATTTTATTTTTATCGCCAACCGACAGATGCATGTCCAAACAGACAGACAGACAGATGAACAGACTGACAGGCATGCAGGTATTCTCACCAGATGTGTCATTGTGGGGATTTTCGCATATGGTGTCCACCACCTTCTGCTTGATCTTTGCCAGTGAGCCGAAGTCCTGGACTGTGAAGATGAGGCCGGAGTCGGCCGTGATCTTCTTCAGCTCCAGCTTGTTGACGGCTCCGATGCCAATGACAAAGATCTCGATGCCCATCCCCCGGAGCACCTCGGCCGCCTGCACCACGTCGTCGTTGGACTCCCCGTCCGTCATCAGTATCAGGTTCTGGGAGACGCCACTCTTGATGCGGCTCCCGGTGGACGTCTGGAAGTAGGTCTTGATGAAGTCCAGCGCGCGTCCGATCATAGTTCCTTCCTTCTGCTGCACCATGTCCAGGATATTCTTGGTCACCTCCTCCACTGTGTTGAACTGGTTCAGGTAGAACTCCTTCTGCGGGGAGCTGCTGAACTGGGCCACGCCCACACGCACCAGCTCCTGGCTGATCTTGAAGCTGCCGACGAGGTTGGTCATGAAGGTCTTCATGGTGCCGTACTCAGCGTCGCTGATGCTCTCCGACGTGTCAACCAGCAGAACCAGGTCCGCTTCCGTCTTTTGACATTCTGGGAACACACGGAGGTACTGGTTTGTCTGGGTCAATGCTCTACGGTACTGAACACTGAACACAACACACGGGGCACTGGTTTGTCTGGGTCAATTCTCTACGGTACTGAACACTTTAGGCACTAATTTTGATATATTTCAATACTCGAAAAGTCGAAAAGTACCCTACCCTGTACTTCTCTCAATACTCAATACTCTTTATTCTATTATACTGTATGCTTTGCTCTTTATTGCACTATACTACACCCTATACACTACTTTCAACACTATACTATACAATTGTATATTGTATATATATTGTACACAATATACTCACAAAAACGACACTCTTCACGTCGATCGATAGATTTAATGATCAACGTTTTACACTAATATACTATACTGTACTCTACATTACAGTATTCTATTCTGTATTCTACAGTACAACTCCCTTGAATATATTACTCTTGATCATTTAGTGACAGACAGACAGATAGACAGATAGTTACCAGGAATGGTGTCGCTGCAGAGGACATGGGAGATGTTTTTGTAAAGGGTGTCCAGGGCGTCAAAGTTGTCCACGAAGAAGACCCTGGAGGGTTCCCCGGCCACGATCTCCAGCTCAGCCTTGTTGGCACCCTCCACTCCAATGCTGTACACGCTGATGCCCTTCTCGCGCAGCGCCACAGCTGGAGCCATCAGGTGGTGTGGGTCGGTGGCGTCGCCATCTGTGATCACCATCAGGATCTGGGGCACCTTGGACGCCCGGCGGCCGCCATACTTTTCTTCAAAGTACTGCAGGGTGTAGGCCAAGGCCTTGCCTGTGTAGGTGTCTCCGTTCGGGGACTTGAGTGCCTGAATGGCCTTCAACACCTGTCTCTTTGAGAAATGCTCTTTGAGGGTGAAATTGGATTCGGCTTCGCTGGAGTAAAGGATGACGCCAAAACGTGTCATATTCACGCCGACGGAGGTCTCGTTTACGATGGACTCCATGAACTTCTGCATGTTCTTGAACTTTTGGTCGGTGATGCTGGTGGAGCCATCGACCAAGAAGATGATGTCTGCCACCTCTGTCTTCTTGCACTCTAAAGGAAGAGACAGAAGAATTCTACATTGTTGATTGAATTATCATTACAGATTCGTTGAAGGTTAGACTTTGGGTGATATCTAACGTCATGAAGATATTGACTTTCCGCTTTAGTACAAATACAAATGAAAAAAATACTCATACTCAACTGCATTTTATTTAGTGGTAAATCATTAAACTGTTTACTTGAATGTTTATAAATTTGATATTTGGATTTGCATATTCATTGTATAATATGCAAGTACAGTTCCCACCATTATACACAGCATCAACACTAGTGTTGTCTCACCTCTCTCACAGAGTTGCAGAGCCAGCTCGCTCTCCAAGTCCTTCAGTGCATCAAAGTTCCTCTCAGTGAACACGAGGTCGTCTGAGCCACTGATCTCCAAAAGTTGTGTGGTGTTGGCGTCCACCAGTCCGATGGAGAAGATGGTCACACCCTTTTTCCTCAACACCTCGGCCGGCCCCTTCACCTGATCCTGGGACTCGCCATCGGTAATCACAATCAGGTTCTGTCTCATCCCCGAACGACCCCCGCTGGCCGAGTCAAAGGACAGGGAGACTTCGGTCAGGGCCTGGCCCGTGTGCGTGCCTCCGCCAATCTGCTGCATGTTGTCAATAGCTTTCCACATGTCTCCTTTGTCGTAGAAGTTATTGAGGCGGAACTCCTGCCTCTGGATGGTGCTGAACTGCATGACTCCCACATGCACCATTTCCTGTCCAACCTGAGATTTGCCAATCATGGCTTTCATGAAGTCCTTCATCTTCTGGTAGTCGTCTGTTCCGATGCTTCCAGAGCTGTCGATCAAGAAAATGAGATCCCCTGGAATGTCCTTGCAGGCTGTGGACAAGAAACACATTCAAAACCTTGCTTTTTTCCAGAACACCAATGTGAGAAAGTACATTATAACTGGATAGATCCACAACAAATTGAACCTATACAAATTCAACAAATGTGGGAATAAAAGTCCACTGGATGTACATAGAGAGAAATGTGCTTACCATCTGGTGCACACATGTCTGTGATAATGTCATCCTTGATCGGCTTCAGGGCATCAAAATTATTCACTAAGAAGGTCTTCTTCGGGCTTCCAGATATCTCATTCAACTCTTCCTCGTCTGCGCTCTTCACTCCGATTGCATAGATGATGACACCCTGGGTTCTCAGATTCCCTGCGGGAAGTTTGACCTCGTCAGTTGACTTCCCGTCCGTGATGACGATGAGGTACTCAGGGACTTCGTGCCCTCGAGTTTTCACGGCTCTCTCAAACAGGGGCTCCATGAAGGACAGGCCACGTCCGGTCTCGGTACCGCCACCGACCTGTCGGATGTTCAACATCGCCTTCTCCAGGGTTTTGCTGTCAGTGTACGTGGTCAGGTCGAACTCTAAGGTGGGCGAGTCTGCATATTTGACAAGCCCAACGCGGACGTGGTCTGGGCCAATGCGGAAGGTGTGCAGAAACTCAGTGATGAATTTCTTCATGTCTGTGAAGTCGTTGGGCCAAATACTTCCTGATTGGTCGATCAAAAAGAATATGTCGGCTTCGTCTGTATGCATACATCCTGGAGAAATAAAACAAAGAATGTTTTAGAATAGATATATATTTTTTAGGCTAATACCATCACAATAGTGTATCGTGTTCTCAGCTGAAAGGTCATGGGATCCATACCCAACATCTCAACATCATAGTTAGCAATATTTGGGAACTAAAACGTCAAAAGCAACTTTTAAAATGGAAACAATCGGGCCCAAACCTTCTTTGATAAAAGTTCTTCTTGTGTTGATTGTAAACGACTGACGGAGGATGTTGCTGCACACGATCTTCTCCAGGGTCTTCAGCAAGGTCTTCAGCTTGGTAAAACTGTCAACAATGAACATATGCTTTTTTGAAGGGTGCGATGCCATCTGCACCAGCTGGGTCTTGTTCGCATCTTTGATTCCGATGGCGTAGACGGTGACCCCATCGCGACGCAGGTCTGCCGCTTCCTTTTCCACCTCATCCTGCGATTCTCCATCAGTGATGACCACCGCCACCTGCTGGACGCCTTGGCTTTTCCGGCTTCCCCGCTCTTTAACAAAGACGTTCTGGCGAGCAAACTTCAGCGCTAGGCCTGTTTTGGTGCCTCCTCCATGGTAGGGCAAAATCTTGATGAACTGGAGGATCTCATTCTTGTCATTGAAGGTGTTGAGGTAGACCCGGCCCGTAGGATTGTCATTGTACATGACTATGCCAACCCGTACTCTGTTTGGCTGGACGTCGAGGCGTTCCACCATCTTCTGCAGGAAAGTGCGCATCAACTGAAAGTTGGTACCACCGATACTTCCCGACTCATCCACAATGAACACGACATCAGCTACTCTGGCTGCTAAACAATCTGTAAAAGTAAATGAGGGGGTTAGGACTATGTTAAATAATTAAATAATTTTGAATTAAATAATTGAATAACTAAGTGATTCACAAAAACGGAAGGAAGTAACTCAATACATCCAACAGCACAGTGATACAATTGACCAGAATCCCAAGTCCCTCATTGACCATTGACCATGATCATTGATAATCATCATCCTCACCTTCAATCACTTCGGCGGGCACTTCCGCAGTCTCAAACGCCGCCTTCAGCTCCGGCACGATGTTGGCAGACTGGTAAACATAGGGGGCAGTGGCCACCGTCTTCATCTGGTGTGTCATGCCGGAGCCGAGGCCAATGCCCATCACCGTTACCCCCTCAGACTTCACCAGGCGGGCCGGTTGGTAGACGCTGTCGCTGGAGTTGGCCGCGGATATGACCACCAGGAACTGCCGGTAGCCCAAGTCCTCGCGGCTTCCGGCCCTAGTGCTGAAGAAATTTGTGGCGGCGTAGGTCAGTGCGCCACCCAGGTTGCGCTGCTCGTTGGCCTGGAGACGGCGTGCGCGGAAACGCCGGACGTTGGCCAACACCTCTTCTTTGGTCATGTGCTGGTTGGCTAGGAATTCAACCTTGATGCCCTGGCCGTACTGGGCCAGGCCGATGCGGTGGGCCGTATCTCCCACGTTGAGCTGGTTAACCAGGCGCACCAGCATGGTCCGGATCAGCTGGAAGTCGGTCGCGCTCAGGCCGCTGTCCACCAGGAAGTAGATGTCGGAAAACTTTTGCACCAAAGCTGGAGAAGAAACAAATAGAGTAAAACGGAATGACGGCATCGAAAGAAGCAGTAGTATTGAAGATAGAATCATTACATACTGTATATATATATATATATATATATATAATTAGTTTATCAATTATGTTTCAAACTAATTTGTGTGAATGAGTGCATGCTTGTGCGTGTGTGTGTGTGTGTGTGTGTGTGTGTGTGTGTCTGGACCTGAATGCATGCATGTGTGTGTGTGTGTGTATGTGTTTGCGTTCATGGGAGTGTGTGGTGGAGATGCCACCATACCGGTGTGTTGGTCCTTCACGGACACACAGAGGATCTGCAGCAGCCTGTCAGTCAGCTGCTGCAGGGCCTGGTAGTTGTGGATGCTGAACAGGAAGCGGTCGTGGGGTCGGTTGGCGATGCCTTGCAGCTCTGCCGCATTGGAACTGCCGACGCCGATGGCGAACATGATCACCCCCTGCTGTCGCAGCTGCCGTGCGGGCTCCAGCACGTCGTCCGACGAGTCCCCGTCCGTGATCACCACAGCGATCTGGGGCACGCCCTCCGCGGCGCGACTGCCCGCCGCCGGGGTGAAGAAGGTCTGCTGGAGGAAGGTGATGGCCTGGCCCGTGAAGGTGCCCCCCTGCCGGTACGGGATCTTGCTCACCTGCTCCAGCAGCGAGGCCTCGTCCATGTGGTCCTTCAGCAGGAACTCCTTGTAGGGCTGGTCGCTGTACTGTGCCACGCCCACACGCACCTTGTCCGCGCCCACCTCGAGGTTCTGGATGAACTTCTGGAGGAAGAGGAGCATCTCCTGGAAGCTCTCAGGGCCGATGCTGGAGGAGCCGTCCACCAGGAACACAATGTCCGCCAGTGATGTCTGAGTGCATGCTGGGGTGGAGTGAGTGTCTGGGACGGGAAAGGAATGGGTTATGTAAGTGTTTGCCTTTCCATTCTTTTCAGCCAAACACACACCTGTGTGTACTTAAATAAATCTACACATAATGCCTCTTGGTTTTTTACTGGATTACGAAGCTGCAAAGTGAAGTTGAAAATGTTTTAATAATAAAATAAATCTATCCGCAAGGTGAAAACCAGACGCCTGTTAGAGGTAGTTTATTTAATACCTTGCAGGTTGCCCCATCGCAATGTGGAGTTAATTAAAAAGCTGATAAAACATGAAGAACATGACGGTAAAGAGGATTAACACAGACTTGTGTGTGTTATGTGTTGGCTTCCCTGTTGATCCTCCCACCACCAAACCCTACAGATAGCCAAGAGACTATCTACTAATTAAAGTGACTGTATGAGAGCCAAAGTAACTGATAATTAAGGCAACAGTTAATCAAAGTGATTGTATGGGAATCAAAATGCAGTATGAGAATCAAAATCAATGAGAACTAAAGGAACTCAGAATCAAAGGATGAAAGTAACTTTATGAAAATGATAGTAACTGAGATTTAAAGTAACTATGAGGAACAAATTAAAAATCAGAGTTACTGGTAAAGTAACTGGCAAGAAACTATGAGAATCAGAGTAAATACGTATACGTATGCAAAAAAGCAGTTGTTGTGTATTTAAATTATTTCATGATAATAAGAAATTGTATGAGAATTAAAGTAACTGAGCAACAAGGTAACTTTATGAGACACAAAGCAACCGAATATCAGTTGCCTTGATTTTGCTGCTGCTGACCCAAATGCACATGAGCTAGATACCACTTTGTCAGTTTAGTTGACTCTAAAGTTATCTCAGCTCCATTCATAAAACACATCCAGGGCTTGTAAACATGTGGCTCTCAGTGCTCTAGCCTGATAACAACCCTTCTGTTGGGAAATGACACACAAGGTGTCTTGGGTGGCTGGTTAATGTTAGCCATCAGCTCATTGGCAAATATTATGGTGTGCAGAGATGTGTGTGAATGTTTTGTATATGTTCCAGAGTAAATGATGACCTTGTTCCAAACCCGGAGGATGTACATCACGTGTAGCATCATGGGTCACACAACTCAACTTCTTGATGAATCCCAGATGCAAGTGACATGAGATACCGTAGAGGCTACATAGTAGGTTCAAAGCAGCCCCTTATTCCTAGCAGAGATCCCTCTTCAAGGTTAATTATAAAATCCCAAAGGGAGTATGGACTCGGTTCCTTGGCCGGAATCAGTGGGTCTGCGATACCCTTTGGAAACTCCAGACCTAAAGGTAAACTAACATATTGGTACCTTAGGCTTGACTCTGAGCTGATTTTGAGTTGACCATGTCATCTGTTCAGACGTCACAATACCTTAATCTCATTTGTCGAGCCTGTGTCGACATCCCGGCCTCAAAATGGTTGTGTGACTGACTGGAGACAAAGGGCGGCGTTACCTTGCAACACAAGGGAGCGCTGTCCTCGCGCCTCCTCCACGCTGGTGCACAGCGTCTGCGCCACACTCAGCGAGATGCCCTGCAGGGCGCCAAAGTCTGACACGCTGAACACGTGCTGGAGGTATGGAGCGCTCGCAATCTCCCGCAGCTGCTCGTCATCGGCGTCCTTGATCCCCACGGCGTACAAGATGACGCCCCTCTTCTTCAGCGCCGTAGCGTGTTGCAACACGTTGTCCTGCGACTTGCCGTCCGTGATCACGACGGTGACCTGCGGCACGTTGCTCTCGGCGCGACTGCCGGCGGCCGCGGTAAAGTGCTTGGCCAACAGGAACTCCAGGCCGCGGCCGGTGTTGGTCCCTCCGCCGCGGTACGACAGGCCACTGATGTACTCCAGGACGCCCTGCTTGTCCTGGAAGGTATTCAGGTGGAACTCGGTGCGCGGGACGTTGCTGTACTGCACCAGGCCAATGCGCACGTGGTTGGGGCCCACGTCAAAGCCTTGCACCAACGTCTTCAGGAACTGCCGGACCTGCGCAAAGTTGTCGGCGCCGATGCTGCTCGAGCCGTCCACCATGAACACGATGTCGGCCACCGCCTCTTGAGTGCAGACTGAGATCAGGAGGGAGACTTTTGGTCACTTCTTTGTCGAGGTGCTGCAGGCGCGTCGGGAGGTTTTGACCTCCGGGTGAAGAGGCGGATGCTCCGAGTGATCAAGCATGAGAGTGGGGTGGTGGGCTTTCGCGGTAGTTGTTGTGGTGAAGAGACGTTCGTGGCATGTGACGTGTCTTAGGGTTGCAAACCGTTTTTGAAAAGGAGGAGGAGGGTGGTGAGGAGGGAATGGTGTCGGTGGGTGGGTGGCAGTGACGAGTGCAGTTCCCATCGATAGGTGGGGGGGGGTGTCAGGGTAGCGTGCCGTGAACCGTGCAACAGTGTGTGCAGGACTTTAGGAAGGAGTGCTGGGCTGACATGATGCTCAGCTGTGAAGTGCGTTGAAGAGATATCGCTAGCTGGGAGGTGGGAGGTTGGAGCCCCACTTCTGCTATAAATCTGAAGGATCTGCTGACAGCTCACCATACGAACCACTAAAGGCGAGCGCCGTAATTGGCGTTGTGCCCTAAGCACCAACATTTAAGAGTTTAGTCTTACAACATTCTCGTGCGATGGATTTATGATCTATGGTATTTTATTTGAGCAATATCTTTTTTATAGACTGGATATTAAAATCAACAATATCACGATTACGCCTAGCAACCATGTGTCTTTCAGTGAAGCGCTTCGAAGAACATTTACTTCTTTGCAGGGCTGAACGATGTTGCCCTGTTACAGAAACAAACTTTAGACCTTACTTTACAAATATATAAATAAATGAATAAATAAATAAAACGCTAAAATGCTTACACCAGGGACCATTGACTCTGCAATCAGATGAATGAGCTAAGAACTTGCGAACTTGAGTTTGTGTGTGTGTATGTATGTGTGTGTGTGTGTGTGTGTGTGTGTGTGTGTGTGTACTGTGCATGCCTGAGTGTGTGCATGTCCGTGCAGACATGTGCGTCCGTGTGTTTCATGTCTTTCAGAGGGAGTGAACGAGACAACGAGAGGAACAGATGTGAGGTGAGGAGTTATCTACCGCCAGTTGATGGTTCATTCTGCCATGCAGGAGGTGAGGTCATCACAGGCTAATAACACCCACCTGTTCGCTGAGCAGCGTTGCCATGGAGACACACGGCGGCCGTGATGATGAGGACGAGGAGAAGGACCCGTCTCGCCGCCATGATCACACGTTCCTCACAAGACCTTCACTCTTTCTAAGAGAGAGAGAGAGAGAGATTAGAGAGAGAGAGAGAGAGAGAGAGAGAGACAGAGACAGAGAGAAAGAGAGAGAAAGAGATGGAACGAGAGCGAGAGAGACAGAGAGAGAGAGACACAGAGAGACACAGAGAAAGATATGGATAGAGAGAGAGAGACAGAGATAGAGATGAAAAGAGAGAAAGAGACATAGAGAGAGACAGAGTGATATTGAGACTTATGGAGAAACATGGACACAGGAAATGTATCACCGTTCCTAAACGTGCACACACAAGTGCACAAACATGAATACAATACACACACACACACACACACACACACACACACACACAAATGCACAGAAACAACACAAGCAAACATGTACACACATGCACACAGAACTAAAGCAGACAAACACACACCAGCACATCCGGGGTCTTCATCATACTAAAGTTATATTACCTAATACAAAATACTCTAAATACTAGTTTTGGATGGAGATGTGGAAGTGATAAACAGTTTTCTAATTGATTATATAATTCATCTTCCTCTCTGAATGACATGAATACCACAGGGAGCCTTCAGGCACCAAACCCACTAAATCATCTCTCTCTGCTACGACTTCTGAAGACAGACCAAGACCCCCAACACTAACCCTAACCCTAACCCTGTGTGTGTGTGTGTGTGTGTGTGTGTGTGTGTGTGTGTGTGTGTGTGTGTGTGTGTGTGTGTGTGTTTATGCACAAGGGTGTGTGTGATCTCTGTGCAAACACGTGAAACTTTGTATGTGTTGATCTAAGGGCAAATCTGTCCGAATCGCTTCTGCTTTACTCGTAGCCGAGACCGCTACTGCAAATCACACACTACATGCTTTTCTTTGTAGCATAGCTTACCTGTAAAATTGTTTGGAACTAAATCTTGTATATGTGTATGTATTGTATTTTGCATTTATATATGTGTGTGTGTATTACATCAGTTTGTGTGTGTTTGTGCATGTTTCTTTGTTGTGGGAGCTTGAATGATTTGTGAATGATTGCGTGCACATTCTGTGTGTATGCTTTCATGTGTGACTGCCTGTTGTTTTTGATGTGTTGCGTGTGTGTGTGTGTGTCTGTGTGTGTGTGTGTGTGTGTGTGTTTAATGGGAACAACGTGGCCGTGAGACTACAATGCTGCACTGCTCTGCAGACCTTTTGAAGTGGAGAGTGTGGGATTAAATTAATTATTCAGGAAGTAGGATCTGGTTTCTCCTGGAATGCGACCTACAACCTCAAACCCAAATTCACGATGATCTTCTCAAGCAGCCGGGAGTAACATTATGTGGAAGTGTGTAGTCGAGGCTCAGAGAGAAACAACTCTGAAAGTCCACAAATGTGTTATAGTAGAGTAGTGCAGAGTAGAGTACAGTAGGGTTATAAGGTTTATAATAGAGCAATGTAGATTAGAGTATAGAGCATAGTAGAGCAGGGTAAACTGTACAGTAATATAGAATAGAGTAGAGTAGAGTGTCGTATGTTAGAGTTGAGTACAACAGAGTAGACTAGAGCAGGGTAAACTGTACAGTAGTATAGAATAGAGTAGAGTAGGTTAGAGTTGAGTGCAACATAGTAGAGTAGAGCAGGGTAAACTGTACAGTAATATAGAATAGAGCAGAGTAGAGTGTCATATGTTAGAGTTGAGTGCAACATAGTAGAGTAGAGCAGGGTAAACTACAGTAGTATAGAATAGAGCAGAGTAGATTTGAATAGGTTAGAGTTGAGTACAACAGAGTAGAGTAGAGCAGGGTTGAAGTAGTAAGAGTAGAGAAGATCGGAGTAGACTATCACATGATGTAGAGAGTAGAGTACAGTAGCAGAGAGCAGTAGAGACTTGGCTAAAGTGGTTCCTTAAAAGTGGTGTCCTAAAGTGTTGGAGCTATTTCAATTGTGTTTGGATTTGTACAGGGTTTATATTTAGACTGGTTTTACATCAGGACGCGATGACCAGCATATGTCTGCTGAGTCTGTTTACATGTTTATTTTGTGACCTAAACTATGACGTTTCCATGAATCCCCAAACAGTGATTATAGCATAGAGCAGTGTTTCCATACCTTTCTGGGGCCATGGCACACCAACAATCCCAAACAGCAATTAAAACAATCTGCATTATTATATTTAAGATGAAACTTTTTAATCTAAACCTAATAGCTACAAACACATGCTATGTATAGAGATGGTTGCTATGATACCATGCAAGGCAGTGGAGATTTAATTTCTATAATATATAAAGAAGAGTTCCATGAAGTCCAAAAAATCACATTTAAATGGCAACATTAGCTGACAAAGCTAGAAAACGGCTGGTCTGCTACGAGTGAGACTGTAAAATCTTATAATGCTTACATTATAACAAGGTCCGCAGCCAGCCGGTGGGGGGGGGGGGGGGGGGGGGGGGGTCTGGTCTAGTTTAGGCAAGTCATCAACAGAAAAATTTTGTTTTTTTGGTCGTGACATTTTTTGCGTGTGCGTGAGAGAGTGAGATTGATGCTGAAAGAGTGTCACGCCAGATGCGTGAGAGTTGGCAACCCTGACACCAGTACCATATTGAACATTGAACATTCACAGCCACATGCATCAATATGAGACACCACATACAGTTCAACACCAGCTGTTTTTGGTTATGTGAATCTACAGGCTAATACGACCGGATAGTTTGGAGGCTGTTTACATCATATGCAGTGCAAGGATCCGGTCCAGACACTAACATATGTTACAGAGAGAGAGGGATTAACGGTAGCATGTATGCTACGCTACACAAGCTAGCCAGCTACTGTTGGTGGCTCTCTTCTGCTACAACTTGATCATGATTTGAGTCGCTATTATAGACAACTGTCCTTTGAAACTGTTAAGGGCAGCATTAAAATCCAAATTAATTACTCACATCATCCAGTGCAAGAAGGCAAGGTTTAACATTCCGATTTCATGTCTGTAACCAATAACCAGTAACCAGTAAACATAGCATCATCTGTTTTGAATCCAATCCTGAATGACACACCTCATAGATTTTATCTTGCCCTCAAATTAGAGTCAACAACTTTAACAAGGACAAATTTATTCACCATGTGTTGTACCACGTGGACATCGATTATGATGTAAAAGAGATTCCATCTTGGTGTTCTTCTAACATCAGACAATGTCTTTACTTTATCTCCACGTTGTTTCTCTTGTCAAATTTCTGGACTGTGGAGAACATGTATGAGTTATGGGGGGCTGTGACAAGCATTTTCATAACAACAGTTAAAGGGAGTTTGGCCAGCAGGGTGTATGGACGCTAAAAAAGGAAAGTAAGCACTGTTGCCCATCCAATAGTAGTCCTGCTCTCAAGTACTACCTCTACAGAGCACATTAGTAGTCTTCACTATTGGCTCAAGGTTTCTGCAAATAAAAGACACAGATGGATATAGAATTAATTATGGACAGACAGAGAAAGAGAGAGAGAGAGAGAGAGACAGACAGACAGACATCAATGTTATAAACTACCCTCCATTTTGGACTTAATGTGTACAAATGAATTAAATATATGTATTATAGTACTATACTTATTTCGAATGACACCTCTGCAGCCTTAACATCCCGGTGTCTATTGATTTTGGACCCTAAGTGTCCCCAGAACAGGAAGTTAAATTACTCTGGATCACCAGAGCTAGTGCCCATCTGTCTACGTTTACCTCAAATTATGCCATTTCCTGTGAGCTGGATGGCCTGGATGGTCTGACCAGCACAAAGGAATTCAAAGAAGAGATGTGCCATATCTCTCTCTCTTTCTTTAAAAATGTTTTGTGCATGTTAGTGCCTTCGGAACTGTAATTTCCTTCCAGTACCTAATATCCAGCTTACACTCCCTCTCTCTCCCTGTTTCTGTCTGTCTCTGTCACTCTCTGTCTCAATATGTCTGTCTCTGTCTCTCTCTGACTCTCTCTGTCTCTGAATTTTCTGAATTGTAGGATATTATAATAAATGCCATGAAGATACGAAATGTCTTGAAACATGATGAGCAACAGCTGTGTACAACCGGTCTCCACGGAGACATTGAAAGGGTTTGGAACCCCCAACAGTTTTTTTCTTCTCGGCGCCAAACCAACTAAACATTGTTCTTGAAACGGTGACGGGATCCAGCACTGGAGTGCACGGCTTTACTGTATGTGAACGCTGACAAACACAGCCGTGTACACACACACACACACACATGCGTGTGTGTGTGTGTTTATGTGTGTGTGTGATGGGTCTATAGCTAGGGAGCAGGTCTGTGTATGATCACCAGTCACACAGCTGAGGCCCCTAAACCTGAAGGGCCGGGGGGCTCGCTCTAATTGCATCCATGTGAATTTAATCAACGTGAGGCCTAGGAATGAGTGTTGCTTTAAGATTGCAAGTTCCCGTTTCTGAGAGACAGATAAAGAGCGCTTGATTTGAAAGTAGGAGCGGGCCCCTGTCGTTGGGAGTCTGGCCTTCAGATCTGAGATGAAGTTGGACATACAGAGATGACTGGCAGCTTGAAGCTCTCTCCCTGTCAATGGAGGACATCTAGCCGCAGAGATACAGTAGGTATTCCTCAAGGCTCTACCTCCTCAAGGCTCTACCTCCTCAACCATCATCCATGCAGTCTCTTCAGAAATCAGAGAACTGGGAGGGGCAGACCTTGGCTCTGGGCCACCCAGTCTCATCAACAAGGCAATTAACGTTGACCCCGAACGGGTGGTGAGATTTGGACCCCCCATATCCTGAGAGCACATGCTGGAGAAACAATGGGAACTTGGGTAGGCGTGCGACCGATTCGAGGGCATAGATTTGCCCTCTACGGAGCATGGCATTCTTAATGGCAGGACTTTAATGGCAGCCTGGTCATGTCAAGCTTACTGGGGGAAATGGAAAAGGATACTGGGAGAGGTAGATGGAGGAAGGCTGTCATGTCTATTCAAACAGACCAATGAAAACCGTCCTTTATTCCAGATTTCACAGGCATAGATTTGGCCTGTACAGTACAATAACACCACCGAACAACAACAAACCCAACCTTATCAGGAAAGACCAAAACGGGTCAAGAGAAAGAAGAAGAATCCATTGAAGGAAATGCTTACCCTGAGAAGAAAGGGGCCCCTAGCGTAGCGACTTCACAAGGGGATTGATCCCATGTGGACAAAGAATGATCGTAAAAAAACAAAGTTTAAAGGGAGGAACACAAGTGTAGGGTGAAATAATGTAAACATTTACCACCACAACATCCGTTCAACTTGGTCTTATACGTTCTAGAAATCCTCAAGCACCCTCAGGCTATGATGTTAATTGGTTGAATATGGTATATACACTAGTTTCAGGGTTTGGGGTTTGGTTTCCACTGAGGCCACCCATGCTTAGAAATGTTGCGTACCCTGTATTGTAGGTTGTCGGTGTTTTGATTTGAGAAAACATCCACCATATGGGTCAAATGTCGCCCACCAGACTGCAATCAAGACCATTTAATTTAAATTGGTGTTCTCCTGACACCAATGTGAGCCGATCAGAAAACGAATCAATAACCTAAGGTGAGAAACATTTCGATTAATTCTGATCATTTCAAAGGAAAAAATAGAAAAAAATGAGAAAGTGAGAACCTCGTCATGGCTTGAGGCTAAACAGTTGACATGAGATACAATGAAAGGACTTCACCATTTTTCCTCCACCTCTCCATGACCACTCCACTCACTTCTGCAGCTAATCAACACACAACGCATTCAAGGTCACTCTGCCCCTTCCCATCATCACAAATACACGCACTAACTCTTTAACGAAAACCCAAACACCTTCTGAATTCCCCCAGCTGGATGGTGTAACCTCCGCTTGTCAAGCACACTCAATCCCCCCACCCACCTACAAGACCCAAACCGCCATTTGAACCTGGCCTTGGCCTTTGTCGGACGCCATCTGACGCCCTCACAAAACACAAACTCTGCGGATCTCCCTGGTGTTTATAATCCACTCTTGGTGATAAGTCCTGTTTGAAAGGCGGTTGTTTATGCGTTGGATAATCTAAACACAGATCTGGTATTTAGATGTATAGGGACGAGGGAGGGCCCCCTTTAACTGGCCAACACATGCAGACCCCTTTTACTTGCTGCTATGGCTGTGAAACTCAACGCCGTGCATATGGCACTCAGTAAAAAAGTCTAAATAATACACCTTGATTGATTACAGCCTGGGCTCCTTGTATTGCTCACACGGTTTAATCTATAGTTGAGTCTGAAAGAATTGAAAGAGGTTCAATTTTGTTACGAGAGTCATAACTAATCCTTAAAGCACGTAGTTAATCACAGCACTAGTGTTACAGTGCTGCTTAATACATATACAAATTATGAATTATATAATCACTGTAGAGGGTAAGGCTTATTTGAGTAAACCTCAGTAAAAGCCTCATGTTGTGAACTTCATCCAAACAAGTTATTGGATGAACTTCCCATGTTATGATTAGTACATTTAGGAGTACATTCCTCTGGAGACCAGCAACACCAGTGCTCTGCCACAGAGAAACCGGTTGCTTTTCTGCTTTTCAAATCCATCAGCCACTGGTTTGCATGGTAGAATGAAATGTTGATACTTTTTCTGACTGCAGGACCTGAGAGATGGAGCCCAGTTCCTGGTAAGCAACAGCAAGGGTCAAATGCTGATGAACAGAATAACAAATAACCCTAATGACCAGTCCAAACAAAGCTAGGACTGTATACATGGTATGGGATACACCTCGTAACGCAATGCAAGGTATTTTAAAGAGATGAATGAACCAGCCATACACATTTATATGTTTTTATTTTAACCAGCCCCTCTATATTTAATGACCAGAGACTATAAGGTAAGGTTTCTGTATGCTTCTGTAATGGCTCTCTCCTACTCACAGGTCTCTTAAGGTTTCGTTCCTCAAACATCTCATAAGCGATGGCAAGGCCATGTTGTAGGGAAGGAAGGCATGAAAAAGTGTGCAGGGTGGGGGGTTCAGTTAAAGACAGCTGCTTTCTTAGGATGGCGTCTGACCTCAACAGCAACAGCATTACTGTTTTAATGTGGAAAACTGCAGTGTTGATTCGTAAACATCTGTCTGCAGATAAGATAATAACTTTGACTAACCAGCTCACAGTCAAGATTTACTTTTCAAACCTTTCACTATTACTGTTGTGAATATTTTCTAGTAACTTATGTCTTACTTAGCTTTCATAAAAGCTGTGTTTCAAACTACTGTTGTATGTCAGCCCATTCCACACCTTTGACCATCTTTTCCATGACGGGAAGGTGTGGTCCCTTTTTTGTGTTCCTTCTGAAGGTTTGCAAGTCCTTTAGAGAGTGTAGGGTTAAGGGGGTGTTGTATAATATGGCCTGTGAAGCCCTTTTGAGACCGTAACTGGTAAAAGGTACTCTCTATAAGAATCAGAAATTCATTCTCATGACGCCTTTGGTTGTAAGTGAACTTCAGCCTGCTCGATCTCTGCAATTTAGAGAATAATACAAATTAAGGTTATAAAAAGGTTACTATAGGGTTACAGGGTTACTATAAATTTCAAACTAACAGTACCTATAAACTAAAAAATAATACAAACAAGGGCACTTTATAGCACACTTTAAGATGTCACTGCCTTTTTTCCAATTAAATTACAACCTGTAAAATCCTTCCCATAGTCCCTTTAAAGCCTATATTAATAAAATATAATTGTACTAATAAGAAGACCCAGGGTTTTATTTTCCTGGTTCCAGACCCTAAATACCCACCAACTGTTTCAAAATGTTCTGAGATTCAGGGACAGGTGTTGGTTGTGTAGTACCTGGTCTGAAGTAGTTTTCTCTGAGCCAATCAGCATTTTCTTGTAGGCAGGACTTCAAAGACAATTTGGCGACATAATCTGTGTGACCATACCAAGCAAACAAAACGGAAACTCCCATAGTAAAAAATTGTGAATTGTGTGATTTTTAGAGTCTCTGGATTCAGTTATGGAAGCTGTTTCGAAAAAACAACCAGAAATACTGGCTCAAAAATCATCAAAAGAGAACGCCACTTGCCAAATAGTTATCAACTTGGTGATGATACTATAAGGAGGAAAATATAGACTATATACTAATAAACTAGAAATTCCGGACGTTTATCAGACAACTCTGGATATTGTTAGTGCCAACCTCTACCCATAATGCACTTCGCAGCCACAAATGGAAACCACATTGTACAACACTTTCATGATCAATTGTATCATCCTGTAGGACATATGGTTCATATAACTGTTTATACACAATAATACTACATTTTCTCAGCACAGAATGCCTGAAATTGGAGACCTAGTTGGAATACTGCCAAACACTACAGTTACACATCTGAAACATCCAGAGCACAACCAAGGGCACATGCCATACCCTTTGAAAAGTTGAACCCAAAGATGGAAGAAAATCATGCCATGGTCAACACAAACATCCCAGCAACTGGGATCGTTTTAACCAAATATTCCAGTAACATAGATTGTGTTACATGTTAGCACACAAGTTACATTCATTGTTTTGGTGGCTAACATGCTATTAGCATGGATTGTTTTAGCTGCTATTAGGCTTGTGACAGGGGTCTGTGTAGTGCAGGGATAAGTCAATGACTGCATGTTTTTGCTCCTCCCATTAAATGGGTCTTTATAGACTAAACATCTGCTCTGTGAAGATTGTGGGCGTTTGGGTTCCACATGGTGTCCAGCTGGTCCAGTGTGGGCTCATCGTTCTCATCTTCAATCGTCAGGTTAGAGGGACCTTAATTAACCACCATTTGGTGTGCTGCTGATTAGTCATCACAAGCTGTTTCCAAATCCATGCACTGGTGACATCACAAGGGGGAGTGTCTACAACCAGATGTTTTGAGATAGACTACGAGTTGGTAAAGTCCCCAAGAGAGGTGCACGGCAAGTTGATTTATCTATTAGTCCATCTTGTGAAAATATGAAATTATATAATCTGGCATGATAGTCATTTGACAACTGTAGAGGTGAAATGCAGAATCTTCAATTGATGACTAGGCATCTGATTGACTGACTGTAGGAACTCCCCCTATTGGCCCCTCCTATTATTCCAGCGTGTATTGTTTATATTACATTGTCGTACAATAACTAGCACAATCTGTATTATGGAGGCCTGTGTGTGTGTGTGTGTGTGTGTGTGTGTGTGTGTGTGTGTGTGTGTGTGTGTGTGTGTAAAAACACCAGAGTCAATTTACTGTTGGCTCTGTAGAGTTTTGTTAACGACTTTATACATTATGTTGAAATGACTTGCAAAGAACCCATTGCAATTAGTTTTACAATAATTGGCTGGGCTGGTTTTGTCTTTCCCAACACTGTTTAAGTGAAATGGAGTTTAACCACAGCATGCCCTAAAGAGGAAACAGATGCAGGAGGGATCTCACAGCCCTGGGGCGCAAGAAACTGCAGATCAATCCATCAGGCTTTGACCAAACTTTACCATATATTGGCTGACTTTTCTTTTGTAAAATGCAAAGTTCTCCAATTTCATGTATTCGAATCCATTTTAAATGTTACATTTATTTTTACCAAAAAAAATGCTACAATCAACAACTAATCTCGCAGTGAAACAGAGATAATCACATAATGGCCAGCAACTCAACCAACTCCTCACAAACGGTTTTCTACTGCAATGACATCAGTGACAGGAAATTACGAATGAATTATTAAGGTAAAAAAAAACAATATCAGAAAATTCTGATTTGATTGGTGTTAACATATAGGCAACACAGTAGGCTAATGTTCTTCATCATATTTGATAATGCTGTCTCTTTAGATAAATGACTGTAGGTCTATCCATAACTGATAAAAAAGTTTATTTTTGCCTATCGTCCGTTCAATATCAACGGGACGGTTAAACCATTAAAAATGAATAACATTATCAATCAATTGTATGCTATCCAGAAATAAAGCCTTGATCACTCATGCAAAAAAAAGGGAAAGTTTGAACTCATGCATTAATTTCATAGATCAAATCATAAGCTCATTGGGTCCACTTACGGCTTGGTGGGTGAGTGCGTCCTCGTTGCGCGCTGAGCCCGGAGTGCCGTGTCCATGTAAGGCAAGTCCGCAGCATGAGGTCCGAGCCACGCCTACCCCCCCCCCCCCCCCCCCCCCCCTCCCCCCTCCCCCTCCCCCTCCCCCTCCCCCTCCGGCACCGACTCTTCGGGGTGGGTACTGTGCTGTAGGCCTACTGTACTGAATAGCGTCAAATTCTTCCAAAGTAGTGCACTGCCGCACGTTGGTGCATTCAAAGTCGGCCGTGGTCGAGATGGGATGCGCGCCGAGTTGGAAGACTTTTCCTTGGACCAGGACACGCGTTAAGGGTCTACAGGTTGAGGTCGGAGAGTGGTTCTTTCAAGTGAATATTGCTGTTCTGATCCAAATTAACCATTTTGAACAACCAATCAAAAAACTTTACTTTTATCCAACCGCGTCCATTATTGATAATATATCAGGGACAGCATCAATCTTGTCTCTACTAGCCGAAGACAAGGAGGGATGGGGTTCGACCTGTCTAGAGAAGGTCGAACATGCATATCAGAGAAGCAGCCATCCTGGAAGAGATGACTATTCTACAGAAACATGTCTGTCCGGAAAAGGCTCTTGCTTAATTCCAAGGCGGTGTTTATGGTGTTTTGAAACGGTGTTTATGAAAAATGTATAAAATAAATAACCTGTATTTTTGGCCGTGAAACTATTAGAACTTTTGTGTCACAGAATGTTTATCTAATTATTAGATTAAGCTCTGGTCAGGGTCTTCGTTCATAGCGGTGTTTGACAAATTACGCGTGTGCGTGTGTGCAGGGGCGTCGTAGGTGGGGGGGAAAGTTGTACTGGGTACCCAGGGCCCCAATGGGGGGACGTCTTTTTAAAATGCCTGGGATGAAAAGTGGTTCTCTGTTTGCAAAACATTTTTTCAAAGTAATGAATGTTATAAGTAGGGTACCTATAAATTGTCTAAATAAAACGTTTGAAAGAGTGAACTTTTTTATATTTAAAAAAATATAGTGGACGCTCACTGTCACCCCTTACCGAAGGTGCAATATGGTTTAGTCCAGGGCCGGAGTGGGACATATTTTCATCCCGGTAGTTTCAGGCCCATACCGGCCCACTCTTTTCAGTGATGGAAGAATTTGAATAATAGCACAAAACTTGTACTATCCATTTTTATTGGATATTGGATCAACGTTTACCAAATGAAAAATCCACCTCAAGGATCTGTAAATTTAACTATCAATTATATATAAAACATACAATGTTAACCAATTACATATTTAGGATAATTTAAATGCATCATGTCAGTTCTGTGTGTGGGTTATCTTATATTAAAAAAATTGTCATAGTCCTCTCTACCTGTCCCCTCAGTCCTGGCCTCTTCATGTCTATCGGGTTCACCAGCAGCATCAGACAGGCTGGACTGCTGCTCTGAGGCTACAAAATAATTTATATTTGATATAATTGACTATCACGTTTGTTCTGTCTTTTATATTGTATATAATAACTATACATATACATATAATATGTTGTCCAGTCTTGCCTCTTCAGCATCGGACTGGCTTATCTCTTCTGATGCTCCAAAAAATAGAAGGGGTTACTTTATTGCTTGGGCTAGCTTACGCAGATCATGCTGGAGTTTACATGTTAATTTTCACAAATTATATTTTTGATTTGTAATATGGCTGAACAAAATAAACTAGAATAATGATGAATTGGTTTAAGCTTGTATGCTCAGGTTGGCATTGCAAACATAGCACAAATAGCTAAATGATTTATGTTGCAAATGAATCATTAGATCCACAGCTCTCTTTACCAGCTGCAACTTGTGTCTGTCCTCTAAACAGGTTGTTTATTTTGAACATCTGGCTTTTTCGGCTCCTCCTTGGCTTTTCCTGCCCTCCACAATCAACGTCCATTGTCACTTCTGTTCGCTGATTCTCTTTTTCTCTGTTAATGCTCAAGAAAAGACACACCATGGACCAAACCAACTCAAATAATTGGGAGGGGAGAACTACCATACATTGTATAATCAATATTGTATATACTGCGATGCTAGTGCTTAAATTTCAGAGGAATTAAGAACGTCTACTTTAGAAGTTAAAATAATGGTCAAAGTATTAAAAAGATCCTCCCAAGCGGCCCAAAAGACATTTGAAAGTGGACCGGCCCAACGAGAAACCTCCTGAACGTCCCGATGGCCACCCCGGGCCTGGTTTAGTCCACCTGCATGAGGATTCCCCAAAACAGTGACGCAGCTAATCAAGAGTTGAGTGACTGCTAATGCCTGAGCGCTAATTTGCAACTCATTTGGAAATCGGGGACACAGAAAAGAAAAGGAAACAGAAACAAGACAAGCTGAGGGAAAGCCGATTTCTTTTGTGACAGCCCTCTGGCACCTCCTGATTGGGTGATCAGTGTAATGGCTAACACCCATGCGGGCTGAGCTCCTCGGCTATATAAACTGTAGGAGTCAGCCACTTGGGCTCTCTCTCCTTTGACGTATGGTTTGTTTAGGTTTTTGGGTTAGCTTTGCTTTGCACATACATTACATTCTCCACTCATCCACACACAGCGCTGATTACTGATTGACATACATCACTTTACCTTAGTTTACCTTTAGTTGGTTAAATAAACTGTTTTTGTTTAACTAAATCCATGTGTGGTCTCCTCCTTGTCATTCCTCTAAGCCGGGCTGTGACACTTTCAAAAGAAAGGTAAACACAGGGGTTTAAGAATGGTTTAAGAACCATGGTTTAAGCTAATATCAGCAGTTTAGATTGAAGGCAGTCAGTGACAACTCTAGCTTGGAGAATAATCGCATTGTATACAATAACAGTAACATGAATTAATCAATATCGTAAATTATCAGCATTATATCTACAATGCCATATGACATATCCATCAAATAAATAAATTACCTAGCAAATAAATAAAATACTTTGCTGAGTTAAAACAGAACTGTTATGTTTATTTATGGAGGAGAAGGCTGGAATGCATTAAAGAACCAATTTTATTGTTTGACAATTGTCTGTATTAAGGTTGTTCAATTATTTAAAGGCAATAAGATTGATAAGGTAAAACAACGATATACTGTTTCTTTTTTTTGGCATAGAAAATTGACATCCTACATTGTGAAAAAAAATGTATAAAGATATAAAAATCATGTGAGAATCTGAATTCTTTGCTTCCACAATGCTTATCGTCAGGTTGACATAAACCGATTTTTTTTAAAGAAAGAATAGTAAGCCAGAAATAAACACAGAATCCCAATCCATATAATAATGGTGCTCAAAAATCTTACAATATTGTATTGTAAGCACTGTGACATATTTCAGCCATAATATCCTCCCATAGCCACAGGGAGCAGCACCGAGCACATACAATAGTTAAAAGGTAATATCCTCCCATAGCCACAAGGGGGGAACATAGTTCATAGTTTAATAGACCAAAACCAAGACCAAATAAAGCGAATTAAAAGCGATCCTGTCTCGGCGGCCTTTCCTGGATTAAAAACAACATAACAGCACCCTGGTGTTTCCTGTCCCTACTTTCCTGTCCCTACCTTACACTGGGCTAAGGAAGCAAGGCCTTGTATGGCCACACACAGGGCGAGAGGCTGTGGCTGATAGCTCTCGCTGAAACTTGTCTTCAGCACATCTCCGTCTCTCTGCAGCGTCACTCCACAGGAGGTGAAGAGCTGCTCTGTCAACTGGAAGGTCTCCCCGGTGAGGGGCGCAAGGTCGCTGCTGTTCAGAGACACCTCCACATCCGCGATCACACACTGCACCTGAGACGTGTGTGAGGACAGGACACGAGGCGTCTAGAATTTACACTGAACTCTAAAAAGGTTTAAATGGATAATTGCTGCAATATTCCACTCCTGTCCAGCTCAACCAGAGCATCACTGCCCGGCTGCCCCAATGTATGAACTCATTGTATTGTACAAACGCTTTGAATAAAAGTGTCCACCAAATGGCATGATTACACATTGTATTAGGCCTACTATATAACATTCACCGGAGCAATGTAATACATACCAGCATGTCCAGGGATCTCAGCACTCGGGGAGTGCAGCTTGACACCAGGACAGCAAGGCCGTCATCCGGCATTTCTGGAACAGAAACATCAAGTGAGAACATTTCACACTAATATTTAGCATGAGATGTGACACAGCAACTACAGTTGCTATGCTAAAACCACAGTGAGGTCACTCAGGCCCACTTACCAGCCAGGGCGCTGGTAACGAGGTGAAAAGCAACGAGAGGACTGCTGGAGTCCTCCGTCTCCAGTCCATTGTCTCCGTCAGGCAGGACATCCAGCATGACCTGGATGGCCTGTCTCTGAGGCTCTACCTCAATACAATCCAGAGAGGGGGGTTTGCCATGGAGCATCTGGATTAGCTAAGAGAGAACATCCACAAATACAAACATTAAATAGACAACATTAAATACAAATACGAATTAAAAAAATATATATAAAATGACTGGAAATCTTACCACGCTGTCCAGTAGATGGACTGCCCCGCACTGCGTCATGACTGAAACAAGGTGCTGGAGCAGAGAGGCCCTGGTAGATGCTTTGAGACCCGACAGCAGCTCAAAGTGAGGACTCAGCATGTCCACTTCTACCAATCGATCAATAAATAGAAAACATAATCCCAAAATGGCTAATTCGACATCATGTACACATATGGTTCCAACTCACTCAATTAAATTTTGAATTATATCTACAATTGTACCTGAAGCTTTTGTTAAAACTTATATTGCTATCAGTAACATCAGCTAGTCACAAATGTTCACTGCTTGTTTGTAAAGCAAGGGTATGGACCAGATATTAGATGCATTATAAACTACAATCTACTATATTTTCGTAAACCAGTTAAGACACATTCAGTATTTATAAAAACAAATCAATATATTATGATATCCCGTGAATCACCAATAAAGGATGTACACATTCATGAGTCTGTGAAAGACACCACAGCTTATCCCTACCATTTTTGAGCCAGGCAGAGTCGGGTAAACCCAGAGCACATGTCTGGATTTTCGGGACTGACAAAGAAGGAAAAGATCTTTGGGACTTGGACATGTAATTCAGGCCTCAAGGGGGGGAGAGAAAATATTATAGCAGTTTCTTTTCATTGACATAACAAAAATATGGCTCTTTGCAGACCTTCAACCCATGCAATTATATCATGTAAATTCACTTACTGAAGACTCCATCTGAATCCACTATTAGTACATTTTGCTTGTAAGCGATGGTCGTATGTGGTTGTATAGTCAGGTTCAAAGATCTTCCTTCGGATATTTTTGCATTCGCTATTACCTAAATATAATAAACATTAGCAGGTAGACATTAGCTTAATTGGTCATGCGTATTGATATTGGGGTTGTAAAACATGAGGCAGACATATACTTTTTTTTTGTGTACTTAATCATAAAATGAGCATAGTATGTCATCAGTGATTAAGGAAACATGCTATGAAATAAAAGTAGTCATTAAAAAAAAGTATAAAAAAATAAATAGGCCATATTTATCTATTTATTTCTCTAATATTGATTCGAACGGATTTCCATACTGTTTGATGTTCACAATAAACGGTAGAAGTTATAGTTGTAACCCGGTTTATTAACCAAGGAAGCAACATAACACAGGTGGATCAGTAGCATAGACATAATAAAGATTAGACGCCGCGTCGACCGCTACTGCCGACTGGCGCTGACGAGCCGTGGGGCCGCCATCTTGGACCGGTCGACCGCTCCACTCAGTGTAATCCGTTTGGTGCAATGAACTGTCAGCGCTTTTAATTAATCATACCTCACTGAATACCAAACTGATTTTCACACGTTTTTTTTGTTGCTGCAAAGGTCATACATGTTAGCCATGATACAGGACACATGGTTTGGCTTGTTTTAATATTCATAGTGGGCTTAACAGTAATAGAATATTCTGATATATGATATAAACCAAAACTGGGAACATAATCCCTGAAAAGGGGAAAAAACGGAGACATTTCCAGTTTGACTAGCAATCTGATTGAAAAACATAATGTGTCTTCAAAAACAAAACGGGGACAGGTAGTAGTTTAGCCAGGGACAGGCAAACAAAACGGGGACGTCTGGTCACCCTGTGATATGTGATGTAGGCTATGATAGGTATTTTGCAAATCACACATTATAAATATGATAGAGAAGCAGAAACGGGCAGTAAATTATTTAAATAAGTTTTATTAAGTTGAAGAAATTTTAATAAGTTGAAGGAACAATTAACATATGATTAGGCTATATATAAATATATACATAGCTTATTAAAATAGCTGAATTCACTGCATATATATATATATATATATATATATACATATACATACATACATACATACACACACATATATATATATATATATATATATATACATTATACATATATAATACATACACACACACATATATATATATATATACATATAAGCACAAAAGATTTTGTAGGAGCTAAAACTCCTGAAAGAGGACTGTTTTGCAGAGCTTCTTTCTCGTGCTCCCTTTCTGCAGTTCAAGAAAGGCGAGTTTGGCAATGTGGTTCAGCCTTAACTTAACTCAACTAAGTTAACACAACCAATGACAAGTCTGGTTGTCGATGCCTAAACGTGACTCCTCCTGAAAAGTAATCCTCTAGGCCCTGTTTGCGATGGTCCGCCGATTTGAGCAGGAACATGCTGCACAGTGCTCTGGCATTTTGTGTCTTCTGCTGCTACACAACTTACAAGCAGCCAATGCGGCGTCTACTCTTCTATGATCAGTAGCGTACGATACCTGAACTCCCGCGTGAACTGGGGATTAACACTTCCGCTATACGGTGTCTGCACAGGCCAGACGTGGACACAATAACACTACGCATACAAAAGCTTATAAATTGCAAACGTATGCATTAGCTGATCAACTTGCATTGTAGGATTCGTCGTCACTTAAGTGTCGTAGAATAAACTTGCCCATGTGTCTTCAACCTGGCAACGCGTGAGTTTCGAGTCTGGGGAGGAGGGGGCGGTTGGAGACAACTCCCTCCATTATTCTGAATTTGGACTGCAGTACTCATTTTAAACACTCAGTGACAGTGTTATGTATTGTCTGTGTCCTGGCTAAAACTGCCCAACCAGGCTCATTCAACCTGGCCCTCTAATCATCCCCCTGTATAATTGGCTCATTCATTAATTCCCTCACTCTCCACCTCAAGCTGGTGTGTGGTGAGCATTCTGGCGCAGATTGGCTACCGTGCATCACCCAAGTGGGTGCTACACATTGGTGGTGGTTAGTTAGGTCCCCCCTTCACTGTAAAGCGTCTTTGAGTGTCTAAATTCTATCAACTTATTGTACATTAAATATATTCCTAATAATAATTGTTTTGTTTAATGCAACTACCTTGCTATTAGAGTTGTGTAAATTATCTAGTTCTGAAAATACATACATATTTACAATATGTATACAATACATTTTGTCGACAGTAAGTGACCCGACTACACATTGCTCAGAGAACCCTTCAATAAGAACAATTGCTATTAGTAGTTAGAAAGCTAGATGCTGTATTGGTAAATGCTCTGTATCGGCCAAAACTCAAGTTAAGGTATTGGAACATCTCTACTTGCTATAGTTCAATTTAATCAAATCCTTAATAGAGAATATAAAAAGCTCTCAGCCCTTTCATGAATATGTATTATATTTACAAATGGAAATCACTCTAGAATTTGGCCCCTCCTTATATGCCACATACCTCAATGATCTTGTACTTAATTCGGCCTCCTAGACTGTTTGCCTGTTGGTCGCTCTGACTAATTGTGGATGTCTGAGTCGTCTCAATCCTCTGCGTCACCAGTCCAAACACAGTCTCGTCTTTCTGTCGAGCCTGCCGGATCAGGCTGTGATTCATGTCGAGGAACCTAGCCAGGAGAGTGTGAAGTGTGAAGCAAAGATGTTTTTAACTAATTATTGTGCATTTAAAATATGTTGTTTTGCTTATTGATATAATTTATATGCAAACCAAAATAATGACATCACAACCGTGTTAGTTATCAACCAAGTTTTCTTCTATCCGCCACTTGGTGGAACAAAGTGGAAAAGTAAGGTTTCCCCTGATAACGTCCCTGTTATGGTCGGATTAGGAGACATCTTACCTGCCTTTGGAATCTTCACGTAGCTTCTGCAAATTTAGCTCTTCTCTCTTCAAGCTGCCAAATGAAATCTTGTGCTCTGAAGTGCCTTCATGTGCCATGTTCAGTTTAGCAACTCTAATAGCAAGGTAGTTGCATTAAACAAAATTATTATTAGGAATATATTTAATGTACAAAAAATTTATTGAATTAATATAGCACATTTCTAGACACTCAAAGACGCTTTACAGTGAAGGGGGGACCTCACTAACCACCACCAATGTGTACACACACCAGCTTGAGGTGGAGAGTGAGGGAATTAATGAATGAGCCAATTATACAGGGGGATGATTAGGGGGCCAGATTGAATGAGCCTGGTTGGGCAGTTTTAGCCAGGACACAGACAATACATAACACTGTCACTGAGTGTTTAAAATGGGTACTGCAGTCCAAATTCAGAATAATGGAGGGAGTTGTCTCCAACCGCCCCCTCCTCCCCAGACTCGAAACTCACGCGTTGCCAGGTTGAAGACACATGGGCAAGTTGGCCTCTAAGCCTGCCTCGCTTTTGTTATTCCCAGATTCAGTGTATTTCACAAATTCTGTCGGTGTGACAGCTGTTGACGTTGCACAGTATGCACAAAAATGCAGTTATTAGAAACAAAACATAGATAGGAATAACAACACTTTCAACTGCAAATGAGAATATTGTGAGTTCTGCTTACCTGGCTGTATTGGGGTGTCACCCTGTAAGATGTCATTAAGGGTGAAACCAGTGGCAACATATTTGGGTTCCTGAAACAGCCAGCGACTCTTTTGCATCATCACGATTGACAACAGTTTAAATGAATCATTGCAACTGGTTGCTGGAATCAGATTGCCTTCGGGATCCACTTCCTTTAAAAAATTGGCAGTAGCTTTTGCAAACATCTCTGAGCTGGAAGGTGGTGAGGAAAACCTGAAAGTGACAAATTATTTTGTTAATATTGTTTTTTCTTCATAAGTTGCACAGCACTCTCTGAGATGGATACTACACAGTACGGTATACTGCAACAGGACCACGGCACTTCTTAAAGTCGCACATACTGCTGGCTGTTGGCGCAGTTATACTTATATACTGTAACTCGACAGACTAGTTCAGATTCCAAAATACCAAGTTCAAAAGTTGTTTTCTTGGCAAGGACACACGGAAAGAGTGGTTGTATACAGGTTTGTTGGTATGTATGTCGGTTGGTAGATTCCAACAGGCCTAGTCAGAAGTCTTTGCCTTAGCCAGGACACACAGAAAGGGTGGTGGCGGGGAGGGAATTCTGAAGAATTTCTTAACAATGAGTGAATGAGTGAATCATTCTCAGTGGACAATGCAATATCGAAATCTCAAATATGAACCTTTTGAAAGTGGAATGAGTTTCTAGGTTAAAAAGTTGAGCGCTGTTTGCATGACAAGAAAATAATGTTGGTAATGTTGATTTTTTCCGACAAGGAATTGTGTTACAGCATTATCTAATTTCCTTTTGTAAAGGATGGTCCAGTAACCTCTAAAACAGAAAAGACAGGAAGCATTGAAGCACCCTTCCTTAGCATTAACATAATTCAAACAGCTCTTATCATGGCTGCCACTTGGATACAACCGGTTAATCTTACTCAGTTAGGAACCTCCCTAATCAAAAAGTAATAGTGGTTAGGAAAACATAATGTGGTGAGCAAACACATCAAGGCTTAGGACATAATTCACCACAACTGTCAAAGTCTCCGGATTCTTTGCCCAATTATTTGTTATTAATTATTCTTTGCCCAGACTTACACACACCCATATCACAGATTAGTATTACTTGTTATAATGTGGGATGAAGAGTTAATTTGTGACTACCATAATAACCAATACAGATGTGGACAATTGTTTGTGATTTTTTATGGTGAGTGCATGGATCAAGAGAGGAAGGGGGCTTACAGAGACTGCTTTTGAATAGGGCCCAGACTAGTGCCACGCACACGCACACGCACACACACACACACACACACACACACACACACACACACACACACACACACACACACACACACACACACACACACACACGGAAATGAGGACCACTTACACGGGAGCGTACCTATGTTCCCTGGGTCCTATGTTCCCCGGGTCCTATGTTCCCCGTTTTTCCCAAAAAGGGTCCTATGTTCCCCGGGTCCCAATACCGGGGTACATAGGACCCGGGGAACATAGGGATGACCCCATTTACACACATCTCGTCAGCACCTGGATAACTGACAAATAAGTTGAGGAATAGATTTGATCTTAGCTGAGTTGTTATGTAGTTATTAAAGCTGAACACACACACTACCCACCACGCACATAGTCATAAAGAAAGATTCATAGACATGCCAGAAAATCCTAAAACCAACGTAATTAACATGGGACACTAGAATGACTAGCTCCCTCTAGTGCAGGGGTGGGGAACATTTTTGACATCAAGAGCCGTATACATTTTTGTAACTTGTTTTTAAACCTATAAAAATAACTCACTCACCACATAACTTGCATGCACAACGTTTTCTCTCTCTAAATTTTGTCTGGTGAAAGCAGCTTGTTGGGCACCCAAACTTTGCTTAAGTGTGATTATTTTGTCATTGCGTAACTGCCCCTGCAATTCACTTAACCTAGCATATTTAGTAACATAATGACGTTCCAGGTTGGTCTTTTGTCTTTTGTTGGCCCTTTACTTCAACAAAGAAGTAATCATCAGTTCATTTTTCTAGGAAAATACGACATTCATTATCAACCTTTCGTTTTAGAAATGACACTGCGACTTGTTTAGGCTATCCCAATGTGACCCTCAACATTCCAAAGTAAACTAAAAGGAAATTAACCTTTTTCTCCTTAATTAATTTTGTTCAAAAGTTGTCACTTATGCTTGTATAACTATATTGTAGGATAGGCTATATGCTTTGTTAACATTTTATTTAATTTTAAAAATCAAAAAAATCCGGGGGCCGGATGAAAGGCTTTGGCGGGCCTTATCCGGCGTAGATTGCTGCGGCTGTCATTTTCTTCAGCACAAGAGGCGTGATCAATAGGCAGTTAAATTTAAGGAGTTAAATTGACTCTGTACGCAAATGGCTGCTTGCCGTCGCTTCTCTGTCGTCATTGTGTTAAACCAGCCATTAGCGCGCCTGGGGGAAAAGCCAGCTTGGTGATTGGCTCCCACAAAAACATATATCAAAACTATAAAGAAATGTATTTCTCTTCTCCAGACCCTTCTGCAGGGTAAACTCAAATCACTGGCAGAATGGGCGAGGCTACCCAGTCTAGTAAATAGGTCCAATATGCCAATATTGGATGTTCTCCAGAGACTGTACAATCTTTTTAGCTCCTCTGTGCAACGCTGGGCAGTTTTAGGGGGACATGTTAAGCACTTAATGGTAAAAAAGAAGGACTCTGAAACAATTTCCACACCAACAAGCAGAAAGGGGGAACTCATGATATGGAGTTTTGTACTGTGCATTGTAATCTGGTACCTAGATATTGACAGGACATTTCCCGAAAGACAGCGGAAAACAACCCGGCCAGTTCCTGTATGAGGGCAGAGAAGAAATGAATCCACTCCAGATCAGCATTTTGCTGTCCCCTAGTGGACACAGCCCTCAACAGCATGAATGAACAAACTGCAAGAAGTTTATCCTTTATGGTGTTCTGTTCTTAAAATAAAATAAGTGAAAGATTATTCAGTGGTAAACTTGCAGACAGCTGTAAAAAACGGGAGAAAACACTACATGGTATTGATACTGAAGACTTAGTTCTGGAGGTCAGAACATACTGCATACTGTCGGAAGGCATTTGCCAGGTTAGTGCACAACATCAAAATGTATGAAAACAATATTAGAAATCCTATTGTATTTCTATTAAATATATGAAGACTATGCTGTAATTATATTAGAGATATAAAATTCTTCAATATTAGTTATAAGGGCCTCAAAAATAAATGAAGGCACAAACAAATACAGTACCTGTATTCATATTAATAAATTAAATAAATCTCCTGTTTCGGTGGTTATGTTGAGCTTTCTTTTAAGCAATTTACTAGTGTAAAAGGTTACCAATGCATAGGCCTGCATCATGTATGTCATACTTTGTCCTTGAGAGCAGTGAGCACATAAGGGGTCTAAAGAAAAATCGTATCAATCGCCATTTAGAATATCGGTGCGCACATATCAGATTTTGCATTAACTTTTCATTGCATATAATCAACTATCAATGTGTGAATGAAAGTGGGAAATCATATGCTGCTGCATATGAATGCAGCAGCTATTCATATAGTATAAACACAAACAAAGACAAAAGGGATGTCAATATCTGTATAGAGATATGGTCAAAATATTAAAAGTCTGAGTGAACACATTGTTTTTTAAAATTATATAATTTAAGCAGTCATTAAACAAAAAACAAAATAGAAAGCACAATCCTTTAAACTCATCAAAACACATCGCATCGTATCCTGTTGAACTTGACGTAGAAATAGAGCGAAAGAGTCCAACTCTCCTATATAAACTACCATTGGCTATCTAGAAGTCGGCTTTACTGACTTGCATAATCTATAGGCTTTGTATTCCTTGGTTGTACTGTCATTTGGCAATTCTGAAAGTGTGTACATACTGTATATACATATACACATATATACACACGCATATAAATATAAATATATACATATACATCAATATATACATATACATTTATATCTATATATATATGGTACGTGCTTCTATATCATATTTAACTTTGCTTTTTGTATTCATACAATTTAATCGAACAGCGGCAATTTGGGAACATGCTATATTCTTATGATTGTACATTTGGGATATTGGCACATCTGTGAATAGATATGGTTCCCAATTCACCTCCATCAGATGCACTATAGAAACTAAAATGTACAATATGAATTATAACAATCTAATTATAGCAGACTTAAACTTAAATATCATCAATTTAATTATAGTGCTGTATATTTTGGGGGACCCTGTCTGCTACTGATTTACATAAAACAAGTAGAAAACACAACGGTGAAGTGGACATACTTCAATGGGAAAACAAAGCATGGACAAAAAACCAAACCCTCAACTCATGTGCTATGTGCATCATGAACATAAATAACTGAAATGTTGGACGCCGGGAGGATTTAATGTCAAGTAATTCATAATTAATGTTGATAGCACAGTATATGCCAATTAAAGAGCGCTAAAGCTAAACCGAGCGTAACCAATCAGTTGCATATATCACTACTGCTCCCTAGTGGCAAAGTGGTTCACTCGCATCTGCTCGAAAGAAAATGAATAAAATCAGGAAAAAAAGAGCTAATTTGAGAACATGCAAATTTGATCCCATAGAGCTAATTCTGGAAAGTTAGGCGATTTCATAGCCGTTGGACGCTATACCTGCACTACCTTATGGTAGCACTTGGTCAGTAAAGTAATTGACTATCACCTTTGTTCTGTCTTTTATATTGTATATAATAACTATACATATAGGCCTACATATAATATGTTGTCCGGTCTTGCTTCTTCAGCGTCTGACTGGCTTATCTCTTCTGATGAAAAATAGAAGGGGTTACTTTTATTGCTTGGGCTAACTTACACAGATCATGCTGGAGTTTACATGTTCATTTTCACAAATTATATTTTTGATTCGTAATATGGCTGAACAAAATAAACTAGAATAATGATGAATTGGTTTAAGCTTTTATGCTGAGGTTGGCATTGCATACATAGCAAAAATAGCTAAATTATTTATGTTGCAAATTAATCATTGGATCCATAGCTCTCTATCCTGGCTGCAACTTGTGTCTGTCCTCTAAACAGGTTCTTTATTTTGGCACATTTGGCGGCCTCTTCCTCCAGTGCCCTTCTTTTTTAAATCTGGGTTCCTCTTTGGCTTTTCCTGCCCTCCACAATCAACATCCATTGTCGCTTCTGTTCGCTGATTCTCTTCTGTTACCGCTCAAGAAAAGACACACCATGGACCAAACCAACTCAAATAATTGGGAGGGGAGAACTCCCATATATTGTATAATCCATATTATATATACTGCGACGCTAGTCTACTTTAGAAGATAAAATAATGGTCAAAGTACTAAAAAGATCCTCTCAAGCGGCCCAAAAGACATTTGAAAGTGGACCGGCCCAACGAGAAACCTCCTGAACGTCCCGATGGCCACCCCGGGCCTGGTTTAGTCCACCTGCATGAGGATTCCCCAAAACAGTGACGCAGCTAATCAAGAGTTGAGTGACTGCTAATGCCTGAGCGCTAATTTGCAACTAATTTAGAAATCGTGGACACAGAAAAGAAAAGGAAACAGAAACAAGACAAGCTGAGGGAAAGCCGATATCTTTCAAAAGAAAGGTTAACACAGGGGTTTAAGAATGGTTTAAGAACCATGGTTTAAGAAGGGTTTAAGCTAATATCAGCAGTTTAGATTGAAGGCAGTCAGTGACAACTCTAGCTTGGAGAATAACCGCATTGTATAACATGAATTAATCAATATCATGAATTATCAGCATTATATCTACAATGCCATATGACATCTATCAAATAAATAAATTACCTAGCAAATAAATAAAATACTTTGCTGAGTTAAAAAACAGAACTTTTATGTTTATTTATGGAGGAGAAGGCTGGAATGCATTAAAGAACCAATTTTATTGTTTGACAATTGTCTGTATTAAGGTTGTTCAATTATTTAAAGGCAATGAGATTGATAAGGTAAAACAACGATATACTGTTTCTTTTTTTTGGGCATAGAAAATTGACATCCTACATTGTGAAAAAAAAAGTATAAAAATATAAAATTCATGTGAGAATCTGAATTCTTAAAAGAAAGAATAGTAAGCCAGCAATAAACACAGAATCCCAATCCATATAATAATGGTGCTCAAAAATCTTTGCAATATTGTGTTGTAAGCACTGTGACATATTTCAGCCATAATATCCTCCCATAGCCACAGGGAGCAGCACCGAGCACATACAATAGTTAAAAGGTAATATCCTCCCATAGCCACAGGGAGCAGCACCGAGCACATACAATAGTTAAAAGGTAATATCCTCCCATAGCCACAGGGAGCAGCACAGAGCACAGACAATAGTTAAAAGGTAATATCCTCCCATAGCCACAGGGAGCAGCACCGAGCACATACAATAGTTAAAAGGTAATATCCTCCCATAACCACAAGGAGCAGCACCGAGCACATACAATAGTTAAAAGGTAATATCCTCCCATAGCAACAAGGGGGCAACAATGGACACATATGAAGAGAGCAGGTTTAAATGTTGTAGAAGAAGCCTACCTTTACCTCTCTATATAAACACGACTTGAACTTTTGGAAGGGAGAATCTCTTGGGCGGTGTATCGTAGATATAAAGCTTAGAGACGCTCCGCGTGTGTTATATACTATTCCTCTCCTTTTGTTTCATAGTTTAATAGACCAAAACCAAGACCAAATAAAGCGAATTAAAAGCGATCCTGTCTCGGCTGCCTTTCCTGGATTAAAAACAACATAACAGCACCCTGGTGTTTCCTGTCCCTACTTTCCTGTCCCTACCTTACACTGGGCTAAGGAAGCAAGGCCTTGTATGGCCACACACAGGGCGAGAGGCTGTGGCTGATAGCTCTCGCTGAAACTTGTCTTCAGCACGTCTCCGTCTCTCTGCAGCGTCACTCCACAGGAGGTGAAGAGCTGCTCTGTCAACTGGAAGGTCTCCCCGGTGAGGGGCGCAAGGTCGCTGCTGCTCAGAGACACCTCCACATCCGCGATCACACACTGCACCTGAGACGTGTGTGAGGACAGGACACGAGGCGTCTAGAATTTACACTGAACTCTAAAAAGGTTTAAATGGATAATTGCTGCAATATTCCACTCCTGTCCAGCTCAACCAGAGCATCACTGCCCGGCTGCCCCAATGTATGAACTCATTGTATTGTACAAACGCTTTGAATAAAAGTGTCCACCAAATGGCATGATTACACATTGTATTAGGCCTACTATATAACATTCACCGGAGCAATGTAATACATACCAGCATGTCCAGGGATCTCAGCACTCGGGGAGTGCAGCTTGACACCAGGACAGCAAGGCCGTCATCCGGCATTTCTGGAACAGAAACATCAAGTGAGAACATTTCACACTAATATTTAGCATGAGATGTGACACAGCAACTACAGTTGCTATGCTAAAACCACAGTGAGGTCACTCAGGCCCACTTACCAGCCAGGGCGCTGGTAACGAGGTGAAAAGCAACGAGAGGACTGCTGGAGTCCTCCGTCTCCAGTCCATTGTCTCCGTCAGGCAGGACATCCAGCATGACCTGGATGGCCTGTCTCTGAGGCTCTACCTCAATACAATCCAGAGAGGGGGGTTTGCCATGGAGCATCTGGATTAGCTAAGAGAGAACATCCACAAATACAAACATTAAATAGACAACATTAAATACAAATACGAATTAAAAAAAAATATATAAAATGACTGGAAATCTTACCACGCTGTCCAGTAGATGGACTGCCCCGCACTGCGTCATGACTGAAACAAGGTGCTGGAGCAGAGAGGCCCTGGTAGATGCTTTGAGACCCGACAGCAGCTCAAAGTGAGGACTCAGCATGTCCACTTCTACCAATCGATCAATAAATAGAAAACATAATCCCAAAATGGCTAATTCGACATCATGTACACATATGGTTCCAACTCACTCAATTAAATTTTGAATTATATCTACAATTGTACCTGAAGCTTTTGTTAAAACTTATATTGCTATCAGTAACATCAGCTAGTCACAAATGTTCACTGCTTGTTTGTAAAGCAAGGGTATGGACCAGATATTAGATGCATTATAAACTACAATCTACTATATTTTTGTAAACCAGTTAAGACACATTCAGTATTTATAAAAACGAATCAATATATTATGCTATCCCGTGAATCACCAATAAAGGATGTACACATTCATGAGACAGTTTATGACTGTAGACTGAAAGGACTGATGGCAGAAGTTTGTGAAAGACACCACAGCTTATCCCTACCATTTTTGAGCCAGGCAGCGTCAGGAAAACCCAGAGCACATGTCTGGATTGTCGGGACTGTCAAAGAAGGAAAAGACCTTTGGGACTTGGACATGTGATCCAGGCCTCAAGGGGGGGAGAGAAAATATTATAGCAGTTTCTTTTCATTGACACAAAAATATGGCTCTTTGCAGACCTTCAACGCATGCAATTATATCATGTAAATTCACTCACTGAAGACTCCATCTGATTCCACTATTAGTACATTTAGCTTGTAAGCGATGGTCGTATGTGGTTGTATAGTCAGGTTCAAAGATCTTCCTTCGGATAGTTTTGCATTCGCTATTACCTAAATATAATAAACATTAGCAGGTAGACATTAGCTTAATTGGTCATGCGTATTGATATTGGGGTTGTAAAGCATGAGGCAGACACATATACATTTCTTTTTTGTGTACTTAATCATAAAATGAGCATAGTATGTCATCAGTCATTAAGGAAACATGCTATGAAATAAAAGTAGTCATTAAAAAAAATATATAAAAAAATAAATAAGCCATATTTATCTATTTATTTCTCTAATATTGATTCGAACGGATTTCCATACTGTTTGATGTTCACAATAAACGGTAGAAGTTATAGTTGTAACCCGGTTTATTAACCAACATGTTTTGGAAGCAACATAACACAGGTGGATCAGTAGCATAGACATAATAAAGATTAGACGCCGCGTCGACCGCTACTGCCAACTGGCGCTGACGAGCCGTGGGGCCGCCATCTTGGACCGGTCAACCGCTCCACTCAGTAGCCGTTTCTCAATTCGCGTTCTCGTGTGTTCTCGTGTACTTGCGTTCTCGATAAACGTCATCAGTGGTAGCCCAAGCACTGTTCCAATTCCAAGTACGCGAGTACTGTCGTAAAACCCGGAAGTGTTCTCGATGCGTTCTCGATGAGGCCGTTCTACCGAGGATGCATCGGAGGTGACTCGTGTGGACTTGGGACCGTTAAATATCCCAGAATGCATCATCGAGTCTGCTGCTGTTCCAATTGCAGAGTGCGTACTCCCGTTATCGGAAGTCTGTACTTGAAAGTCCGGACTTGCCAAGTACGTACTTCCAAGTCCGCGAGAACGCAGTCCGCGTACTTGGTATTGAGAAACGGCTAGTGTAATCTGTTTGGTGCAATTAACTGTCAGCGCTTTTAATTAATCATACCTCACTGAATACCAAACAGATTTTCACGCGGTTTTTTTTGCTGCAAAGGTCATACATGTAGCCATGATACAGGACACATGGTTTGGCTTGTTTTAATATTCATAGTGGGCTTAACAGTAATATAATATTCTGATATATGATATAAACCAAAACTGGGAACATAATCCCTGAAAAGGGGGAAAACTGAGACATTTCCAGTTTGACTAGCAGATCTGATTGAAAAACATAATGTGTGACCGCGTGAACCGCGTGAACTGGAGATTAACACTTCCGCTATACGGTGTCTGCACAGGCCAGACGTGGACACAATAACACTACGCATACAAAAGCTTATAAATTGCAAACGTATGCATTAGCTGATCAACTTGCATTGTAGGATTCGTCGTCACTTAAGTGTCGTAGAATAACTTTGCCCATGTGTCTTCAACCTGGCAACGCGTGAGTTTCGAGTCTGGGGAGGAGGGGGCGGTTGGAGACAACTCCCTCCATTATTCTGAATTTGGACTGCAGTACCCATTTTAAACACTCAGTGACAGTGTTATGTATTGTCTGTGTCCTGGCTAAAACTGCCCAACCAGGCTCATTCAATCTGGCCCCCTAATCATCCCCCTGTATAATTGGCTCATTCATTAGTTCCCTCACTCTCCACCTCAAGCTGGTGTGCGGTGAGCGTTCTGGCGCAGATTGGCTACCGTGCATCACCCAAGTGGGTGCTACACATTGGTGGTGGTTAGTTAGGTCCCCCCTTCACTGTAAAGCGTCTTTGAGTGTCTAAATTCAATCAATTTATTGTACATTAAATATATTCCTAATAATAATTGTTTTGTTTAATGCAACTACCTTGCTATTAGAGTTGTGTAAATGATCTAGTTCTGAAAATACATTTTGTCGTCAGTAAGTGACCCGACTACACATTGCTCAGGGAACCCTTCAATAAGAACAATTGCTATTAGTAGTTAGAAAGCTAGATGCTGTATTGGTAAATGCTCTGTATCGGCCAAAACTCAAGTTAAGGTATTGGAACATCTCTACTTGCTATAGTTCAATTTAATCAAATCCTTAATAGAGAATATAAAAAGCTCTCAGCCCTTTCATGAATATGTATTATATTTACAAATGGAAATCACTCTAGAATTTGGCCCCTCCTTATATGCCACATACCTCAATGATCTTGTGCTTAATTCGGCCTCCTAGACTGTTTGCCTGTTGGTCGCTCTGACTAATTGTGGATGTCTGAGTCGTCTCAATCCTCTGCGTCACCAGTCCAAACACAGTCTCGTCTTTCTGTCGAGCCTGCCGGATCAGGCTGTGATTCATGTCGAGGAACCTAGCCAGGAGAGTGTGAAGTGTGAAGCAAAGATGTTTTTAACTAATTATTGTGCATTTAAAATATGTTGTTTTGCTTATTGATATGATATTGATAATTTATATGCAAACCAAAATAATGACATCACAGACCGTGTTAGTTATCAACCAAGTTTTCTTCTATCCACCACTTCAAGGTGGAACAAAGTCGAAAGGTAAGGTTTCCCCTGATAATGTCCCTGTTATGGTCGGATTAGGAGACATCTTACCTGCATTTGGAATCTTCATATAGCTTCTGCAAATTTAGCTCTTCTCTCTTCAAGCTGCCAAATGAAATGTTGTGCTCTGAAGTGCCTTCATGTGCCATGGTCAGTTGAGCAACTCTAATAGCAAGGTAGTTGCATTAAACAAAACAATTATTATTAGGAATACATTTAATGTACAATAAATTGATTGAATTTATATAGCGCTTTTCTAGACACTCAAAGACGCTTTACAGTGAAGGGGGGACCTCACTAACCACCACCAATGTGTAGCACCCACTTGGGTGATGCACGGCAGCCAATCTGTGCCAGAACGCTCACCACACACCAGCTTGAGGTGGAGAGTGAGGGAATTAATGAATGAGCCAATTATACAGGGGGATGATTAGGGGGCCAGATTGAATGAGCCTGGTTGGGCAGTTTTAGCCAGGACACAGACAATACATAACACTGTCACTGAGTGTTTAAAATGGGTAATGCAGTCCAAATTCAGAATAATGGAGGGAGTTGTCTCCAACGGCCCCCTCCTCCCCAGACTCGAAACTCACGCGTTGCCAGGTTGAAGACACATGGGCAAGTTGGCCTCTAAGCCTGTCTCGCTTTTGTTATTCCCAGATTCAGTGTATCTCACAATTTCTGTTGGTGTGACAGCTGTTTACATTAGAAACAAAACATAGATAGGAAAAACAAAATTTTCAACTGCAAATGAGAATATTGTGAGTTCTGCTTACCTGGCTGTATTGGGGTGTCACCCTGTAAGATGTCATTAAGGGTGAAACCAGTGGCAACATATTTGGGTTCCTGAAAAAGCCAGCGACTTTTTTGCATCATCACGATTGACAACACTTTAAATGAATCATTGCAACTGGTTGCTGGAATCAGATTGCCTTCGGGATCCACTTCCTTTACAAATTTGGCAGTAGCTTTTGCAAACATCTCTGAGCTGGAAGGTGGTGAGGAAAACCTGAAAGTGACAAATTATTTTGTTAATATTGTTTTTTCTTCATAAGTTGCGCAGCACTCTCTGAGATGGATACTACACAGTACGGTATACTGCAACAGGACCACGGCACTTCTTAAAGTCGCACATACTGCTGGCTGTTGGCGCAGTTATACTTATATACTGTAACTCGACAGACTAGTTCAGATTCCAAAATACCAAGTTGAAAAGTTCAAAAGTTGTTTTCTTGGCAAGGACACATGGAAAGAGTGGTTGTATACAGGTTTGTTGGCATGTGTAGGTATGTATGTCGGTTGGTAGATTTAGTCAGAAGTCTTTGCCTTGGCCAGGACACACGGAAAGGGTGGTGGTGGGGAGGGAATTCTGAAGAATTTCTTAACAATGAGTGTGGGAAAAAAAAGAGTGGTTGTATACACGTTATGCTCTAAAATGTTTGCGATGCAAATATGAACCTTTTGAAAGTGGAATGAGTCTCTAGGTTAAAAAGTTGAGCTCTGTTTGCATGACAAGAAAATAATGTTGGTAATGTTGATTGTTTCCGACAAGTTACGGCATTATATTTCCTTTTGTAAAGGATGGTCCAGTAACCTCTAAAACAGAAAAGACAGGAAGCATTGAAGCACCCTTCCTTAGCATTAACATAATTCAAACAGCTCTTATCATGGCTGCCACTTGGATACAACCGGTTAATCTTACTCAGTTAGGAACCTTTCTAATCAAAAAGTAATAGTGGTTAGGAAAGCATATAATGTTCTGAGCAAACACACTGAGGCTTAGGACATAATTCACCACAACTGTCAAAGATTCTTTGCCCAATTATTTGTATTTATTTTGGAAGCGTGAGATACATGGATCAAACTTATGAAGCAAACTCCCATGGTTTGCTTACACAGTAGAAGAGGAAAGTAGCAGCAGATAAACAAAGCCATCTTTCCTTTGGGTAACAGTTCATCCTTCATTTATTTGGTAAACGGCAGATGAAGGGTAGATTTCCAAATTTCCTTTGGACGCAATTAGATAGATCTATAACCAATCAGAGCAAAGAACATTGTGTCACATCAGCAGCAGCCGTCTAGGTTGTTCATGAAAATGCCTTGACACCGATCCCATAGGAAACTCCTCTGTACAGTCAGTAACCTCGCCCCATATGAGATAAATGGTTGTGATTGGCCTGAGCTGGGCCTGGTCTGCTGTAAATCACTCCGATCGGCAGGTGCGTCGTGGTGTGGGGAAAAGTGGGACTGGGTACCCAGGGCCCCAATGGGGGGAGGTCCCTCAAAAAGCCTTGGATGTAAAGTTGTTCTTTGTTTTGCACCTAGCAAAGCTTAATATCATGAAACACATGGCTCTTAGTTTGATGACTGAAGTTGTGAGGATGAGAGACAAGGTGAACTCATGTAGTGGCAACTAAAAGTTATTCCAGGCAATAATTTGTAACACTTCAAACTGAAAGAAGTTTAAGTAAACATGGAAATAAGAAGTTATCTTAAGCATGATACTCCAAGTAATTGTAGGCTACAGTATCTTGAGAAAGGAGGGTTGAAATGTGGTGAGATTCCAAACCATGCAGACTTACACACACCCATATCACTAGTATTACTTGTTATAATGTGGGATGAAGAGTTCATATGTGACTACCATAATAACCAATACAGATGTGGACAATTGTTTGTGATTTTTTATGGTGAGATACATGGATCAAGAGAGGAAGGGTTTGAATAGGGCCCAGACTCTAGTGCTACACCTCTGGGGAGTGGGACCAGAGAACATTTTTTTGTCTGGTTGCCAGCCTGAATGATGGGGACAGATTGGCCGGTATAGTGGGCCTCATAGACCTCCATAGGTCTATGGAGGTAACTGTGTTTTCATCACTAAACAACATCTGAGTGGTCACATGGCAAAACCTTACAGTTCAACACGGGTGACAACCAAATAAAGATTGGGAAAACTGCGTTGAGATCGTATCTTGCTCCTGTTACATTTCTCATTCCCAACGATTTGAGTTGGGATCCAACAGAGGTAGTACGGAGAGGAAATGTTAGAATTGTGCATTTCATGGTTTAATAAGACACTGAAAAATGATAACTGCTGGAGGAAATATGTAGAATAATAAACTGTTTTGTTTATTGTGATTGTTTTTTTTTCACATAACTATATGAAAGTTCAGAAATAAGAGAACATCATTATCATCAACTATCAAAATTTCTGCCTCAAGGGGTAGGGCAGGGTTATGATAGCCTGTTTCTACTCTCCACACACACACACACACACACACACACACACACACACACACACACACACACACACACACACACACACACACACACACACACACACACACACACACACACACACACACACACACACACACACACACACACACACACACACACACACACACAGCGGCATTGGATCAGGAGGTGGAGCGGGTTGGCTGCTAACCACAAGGTTGCTGGTTCGATCCCCAGCTCCTCCTAGCTGAGTGTCATGGTGTCCCTGAGCAAGTCGCCTCACCCTAATTGCTCCTGACGAGCTGGCTGTCATGTGTGTGGTTGACTCTGCCGTCGGTGTGTGCATGAATGGGTGAATGTCAGTCAACACTGTAAAGCGCTTTGTATAAAAGTGCTTAATGAATGCTATAAATGAGGACCATTTACACGGGAGTGTACCTATGTTCCCCGTTTTTCCCAAAAAGGGTCCTATGTTCCCCGGGTCCCAATACCGGGGTACATAGGACCCGGGGAACATAGGGATGACCCCATTTACACACATCTCATCAGCACCTGGATAACTGACCAATAAGTTGAGGAGTAGATTTTATCTTAGCTGAGTTGTTATGTAGTTATTAAAGCTGAACACACACACTACCCACCACGCACATAGGCCTAGTCATAAAGAAAGATTCAGAGACATGCTAAAAAATCCTAAAACCAACGTAATTAACATGGGACACTAGAATGACTAGCTCCCTCTAGTGCAGGGTTGGGGAACATTTTTGACATCAAGGGCCGTATACATTTTTGTAACTTGTTTATTAACCTATAAAAATAACTCACTCACCACATAACTTGCATGCACAACGTTTTCTCTCTCTAAATTTTGTCTGGTGAAAGCAGCTTGTTGGGCACCCAAACTTTGCTTAAGTGCATTTATTTTGTCATTGCGTAACTGCCCCTGCAATTAACTTAGCCTAGCATATTTAGTAATGTAATGACGTTCCAGGTTGGTCTTTTTCATTACAAGGCAAACTGGCCTGCCCTTTACTTCAACAAAGAAGTAATCATTAGTCCATTTTTCTAGGAAAATACGACATTCATTATCAACCTTTCGTTTCTTGACGGATGCCATGCTAGCCGTCAATGGTTAGATTTAGAAATGACACTGCGACTTGTTTAGGCTATCCCAAATGTGACCCTCGACATTCCAAAGTAAACTAAAAGGAAATTTGGAAACTTTTTCCCCTTTTATTAATTTCGTTCAAAAGTTGTCACTTATGCTTGTATAACTATATTGTAGGATAGGCTATATGCTTTGTTAACATTTTATTTTATTTAAAAAATCAAAAAAATCCGGGGGCCGGATGAAAGGCTTTGGTGGGCCAAGGGCCGAACGTTCCCCTCCCCTGCTCTAGTGGTAAATAGGTAGCCTGTAGTGGTGGCTCGTTCGCGAACGAATCAGTTCGAAGGAACGACTCTAAAACGAACGAACCGACCTGATTCGCCGCTCTCAGTCGTCGTCGTTCGTCTTGTTCGTTCTCCGAGACTCGACTCCCAGCTCCACCCACTAGCCGCTGAGTCGCGCTGACTCACGAGTCGCCGTTCGTTCACTGACTGTGTTTAGCGGTGAAGACTCGAGGACTGAGAAGTCACGAGAGTCAGCCGGGCAACAACATCCCGATTCCGAACATGAAGCACTCCTCAGCTAAAAGGAACTTAGTTAATGTTGTGTTGATTGATGACCGTTTGCACCATTGCACGATCGTGATTCGTTTGAGAATGAGAACGAGGGAGGAGCTGAGTCTGACCGACTCGGCTGAGAACGTGCATTCGAGATTCGTTTGAACGAGTACGAGGGAGGAGCCGAGTCTGACCGACTCAGTGACTGAGAATCATGATTCACCGCTACCGGAAATGCGAACGAACGAACAAACGAATAAACGACTCTTCTTGACGAACTGACCGACGCGAACTGATTCATTCAAACGAATCATGAAATACACCACTAGTAGCCTGGCTATTGCCAGACCAAGCTCAATCGTAGATTGCTGCTGCTGTCATTTTCTTCAGCACAAGAGGCGTGATCAATAGGCAGAGTTAAATTGACTCTGTACGCAATTGGCTGCTTGCCGTCGCTTCTCTGTCGTCATTGTGTTAAACCAGCCATTAGCTCGCCTGGGGGAAAAGCCAGCTTGGTGATTGGCTCCCACAAAAACATATCGAAACTATATAGAAATGTATTGCTCTTCTCCAGACCCTTCTGCAGGGCAAACTCAAATCGCTGGCAGAATGGGCGGGGCTACCCAGTCTAGTAAATAGGTCCAATATGCCAATATTGGATGTTCTCCAGAGACTGTACAATCTTTTTAGCTCCTCTGTGCAACGCTGGGCAGTTTTAGGGGGACATGTTAAGCACTTAATGGTAAAAAAGAAGGACTCTGAAACAATTTCCACACCAACAAGCAGAAAGGGGGAACTCATGATATGGAGTTTTGTACTGTGCATTGTAATCTGGTATCTAGGTATTGACAGGACATTTCTCGAAAGACAGCGGCAGTTCCTGTATGAGGGCAGAGAGGAAATTAATCCACTCCAGATCAGCATTTTGCTGTCCCCTAGTGGACACAGCCCTCAACAGCATGAATGAACAAACTGCAAGAAGTTTATCCTTTATGGTGTTCTGTTCTTAAAATAAAATAAGTGAAAGATTATTCAGTGGTAAACTTGCAGACAGCTGTAAAAAACGGGAGAAAACACTACATGGTATTGATACTGTAGACTTAGTTCTGGAGGTCAGAACATACTGCATACTGTCGGAAGGCATTTGCCAGGTTAGTGCACAACATCAAAATGTATGAAAACAATATTAGAAATCCTCTTGTATTTCTAATAAATATATGAAGACTATGCTGTAATTATATTAGAGATATAAAATGCTTCAATATTAGTTATAAGGGCCTCAAAAATAAATGAAGGCACAAACAAATACAGTACCTGTATTCATATTAATAAATTAAATAAATCTCCTGTTTCGGTGGTTATGTTGAGCTTTCTTTTAAGCAATTTACTAGTGTAAAAGGTTACCAATGCATAGGCCTGCATCATGTATGTCATACTTTGTCCTTGAGAGCAGTGAGCACATAAGGGGACTAAAGAAGAAAAATCGTATCAATCGCCATTTAGAATATCGGTGCGCACATATCAGATTTTGCATTAACTTTTCATTGCATATAATCTACTATTTCATATAGTATAAACACAAACAAAGAAAAGGGATGTCAATATCTGTATAGAGATATGGTCAAAATATTAAAAGTCTGAGTGAACACATTGTTTTTTTTAATTATATCATTTAAGCAGTCATTAAACAAAAAACAAAATAGAAAGCACAATCCTTTAAACTCATCAAAACACATCGCATCGTATCCTGTTGAACTTGACGTAGAAATAGAGCGAAAGAGTCCAACTCTCCTATATAAACTACCATTGGCTATCTAGAAGTCGGCTTTACTGACTTGCATAATCTATAGGCTTTGTATTCCTTGGTTATACTGTCATTTGGCAATTCTGAAAGTGTGTACATACTGTATATACGTATACACATATATATACACACACATACATATATACACACACACATATAAACATAAATATATAGATATACATCAATATATACATATACATTTATATCTATACATATATACATATACATTTATATCTATACATATATACATATACATTTATATCTATACATATATACATATACATATATATATACATATATATATATACACATACATACATACATACATATACATATATATATACATATGGTACGTGCTTCTATATCATATTTAACTTTGTTTTTTGTATTCATACAATTTAATCGAACAGCGGCAATTTGGGAACATGCTATATTCTTATGATTGTACATTTGGGATATTGGCACATCTGTGAATAGATATGGTTCCCAATTCACCTCCATCAGATGCACTATAGAAACTAAAATGTACAATATGAATTATAACAATCTAATTATAGCAGACTTAAACTTAAATATCATCAATTGAATTATAGTGCTGTATATTTTGGGGGACCCTGTCGGCTACTGATTTACATAAAACAAGTAGAAAACATAACGGTGAAGGAAGTGGACATACTTCAATGGGAAAACAAAGCATGGACAAAAAACCAAACCCTCAACTCGTATGCTATGTGCATCATGAACATAAATAACTGAAATGTTGGACGCCGGGAGGATGTAATGTCAAGTAATTCATAATTAATGTCGATAACACAGTATATGCCAATTAAAGAGCGCTAAAGCTAAACCGAGCGTAACCAATCAGTTGCATATATCACTACTGCCCCCTAGTGGCAAAGTGGTTCACTCGCATCTGCTCGAAAGAAAATTAATAAAATCAGGGAAAAAAAGCGAATTTGAGAACATGCAAATTTGATCCCATAGAGCTAATCCTGTAAAGTTAGGCGATTTCACAGCCGTTGGACACTATACCTGCACTCTCCCTTATGGTAGCACTTGGTCAGTAATTGTGTGGTCCTGTTTTGCATGTAAACAAAAAAAACTCCTTAAACAGAAGAAATTTCTCAGCAGTTCGCAGAGATATAGGAGGCAGATGTTGGGACACTTTGGACTATAATATATTTTGCAATGCACTTCTTTCCGCTCTTCCGAAGAGTATACAGATAACAGAAACCAAATTACAGGAGAGAGCAGAGAAGAGAGCAGCTACAGAGTGAGGGGGGTGGGTGGGGGGAATAAATACAACAAAAACATTGTTTGCGGTCATGGACTATTGACCGAATCTTATTCACTGATGATTTTCTCAAGTAATATTTACACTTTCTTACATTAGTTATAGCTCAGCATGGTCTTATAGTGCTCCAATAATACAAAGAACAAAAACACTCAACGGAGCAAGAAACCAAACAAAACAAAACCTATTCCTCGCTGCGACTGCTTTTTTACCTGCTCTTATTTAATGCTGCAGTTCAATGAAGGTATTAGGTCTCCAAAGAACGACTTTGTTTATAAGAAAGTACCATTGACTACCCATTACTTTAATCAACAGCCCTTGAATCTAGATTGAAGTTGAAAGCAAATAAAACAGCCATGAAACAAAAAACGCAATGCCAACGACAAACAAAAAGCAACAATATTGGATTGCATAAACATGATAGTATTTTTTTGCAGAATATAACTCAGATTAACATTTCAACACTTTGCAACATTAACATGCCAAGCTCAATATCAATCTTAAACCTCCTATCTTGTTTTAATTACATTTATAAATCAAAGATAATATATATTTTGTAATGGCAAAAAGGTATTTTTATTTGGAAATGTACATGATCTAGTTACATTTACCATTATAGCTTCATTACCAGTAGGGTTATGAAGAGAAAGCAATAAAGTGCAGTTCACACAACTGATGTGACTGCTGTAGAGTGGAACAAGAGCGAAATAACATAAAACACATTGTATGAAGTCATTTGTTATAGTTACTTTACTGTTTCCAAACAGAGACAATTTGGCATTATGAAAAAGTACATGAAAGGCCCTATAAATGATGTGGGGGGAGGGGGGGGGGGAGAAGGACAGAACTGAAGCAGCTAAACACAACATGTAGACCGACCAGCCATAGGCTTAGGCTGCACGTCCAATTGCGTCTAGATTTCATTCTTAATGAATGGATTGCATTCACACCCAACAACTTCCAACGTGGAAGTCCATGTGTCGTCCATTTTCTGTCTTTGTCACTTGCAGATATTCTGGATGGAAAGGTCTCGTAGGGAACAGCTAATCAAAGTGTCTCTACTGGAACACAACGTCTACAGCCGTTCAGACTGGTAACAGCGTTGAGTATTATCCAACGGGGATGCCGTCAGAACCCTCTGGTTAACTCTACCAGAGTCAAGACGCCCCTGAATGTACGCCTTCATCGAGGTTGGCTGAGGACACATCCGCTTTCAGCCTGAACCAAGCTTTACGAAATATCGGAAGGGAATTCACCAAACTTGTCCGAATAAATGTGAATGAACTAGACATGTGAAACAGTTCCAAAGAATCGTATTCTAAATGACAATACCTGATAGCGTACGCTCTGTAGCACGACGGCTGGCAGCTACAGGGGAACATGCTAGGTGGTGCAAAAGAAAGGCAAGGGGTCTCACGTGAAAGCCTCCGGAAGCCCTTTTATACTCTAGTGTACATTTCATTGCTCTCCGCGTCCACCGTGGTGATGACGACGGCGGGATGGTGGTGGTGGCGTGGGCGACCGTCGACTCACAAACAAACATGTTCTTCTCTCGCCATCGCCCGCGACGGGTGTTCACGCCATGCGCGGCGCCGAGCGGTCGTTGGTGGGGGTCCTCTTCAGCTTCACCCCTTTGCGGATGGCCGCCAGCATGCTGCCCCCCTCCTCCTCCTCCTCCTCCACCGCCCCGCCCTCCATCAGCTCCTCTCCGTCCCACTCCTCCCGGGCCCCTTGGCCGGGCGGCTGGCCGGGGGGCGGGCAGCCCAGACTGACGTAGGACGGGGGGTTGGTGGAGGCCTGGCCGCTCCAGCACGCCACGGGCGGCGCCTCTCTGCCCCTGCCGGGAGACGGCAGAGGGCTGTCCTCCCCTCTCTCTCCGCTCGCCGCCGCCGCCGCCGCCGCCTCCTCCGCCCGGCTGGCGGCAGCGCTGAGGCGGGGCAGGTCGGGCACGGTGGGGATCAAGGCGGGCACCATGGGGGTCCGGATGTGGATGGGCCCCGTGCCGGGCACGGAGCCGCAGCGCCGCACGGCCGGCTTGGTGGAGGGCGTGCGGCGGATGGTGGCGACGCCCGGCGTGATGATCTGCGGGCCCTGGCTCGCCGAGTACGAGCCGGGCCCGCCGTAGGAGGAGGAGGAGCAGCCGGAGTACACGCCCTGGCCGGAGTAGCAGGAGACTGGGGTCCGTCAGGTGAAGGAAACGCAGAGGAAGGGTTAGGGTCAGACCCAAGCCAAAGTAATACATTGGTTCCTTCTTTTTTTTCTGCACACTCTGACACCGTTTTGTCTATAAAAAATAAAGCCGCTCTTCTATGAATTATCGTTCACTGAGAGCACATTGTGGAATACGAGTCTTTCTTGTTTAGTCAGTTATAAATTGATTGCAAATGTTTATATCTTTACGAGTTTATGTTTTTCGGGCGCAAACCTCTAATGTAATGAGTCTTTAATCTAATCTAATCTGTGAGCATATTGACTTTACATCGTGACGGCATTAGGAATTCCTGTTTCATCACTCGAACGCAAATCACTGAAAACTATGCAGTTATTTGACAAAATCGGCCAATAAGCCGCTCCGAAAAATAAGCCGCAGTCTTATTTCGTAAAATCAGGATAGAAACCACAGCTTTAAAAATATCATGTGAAGTTCACGTAAGCATTTAATGACACTCTGGATTAACAGCTGCATGGCCTCCCCGATGTTATCATTAAGGCATTACGATGGTCGGTGGTGAGGTCACCTGTCGGGGTGGGGGGGTAGCCCCCGGCGGTGGCGGCGGTGTGGACCGGCGTGGAGGGGTAGGGCCCCCCGGGGTACATGGGCTGGCCGGCGGGGTAGGGGGCCTGGGTGCTGGGCAGGCCGGCGGTGGAGGCGGGCCTCTTGGCCTGGAACATGCGCCGGTATGACTGGCTGATCTCGCTGTTGCGGGGGATGGTGGAGGACTTGTCGAAGTCCGGCTGCTGCTGGGGCTCCGGCTCCTGGTCCCCGGCCATGGAGAAGTAGTCGTAGTCGGACACTGCAGGGTCAGTGGTACATGGACTGCATTTGTACAGCGCTTCTCTAACCAGTGGCCACTCTTCGCACTTTACAATGCTGCCGAACATCCACCCGTTCATGCACACATTCGCACACCGACAGAGGGGTCAACCATGCAAGGCGACAGCCGGCCCGTAGGGAGAAGTCAGGGTGAGCGTTCTTGTTCAGGGACACCTCAACACTCCAGCTAGGAGGAACCCGGGGGATCGAACTAGTAACCTCCCGGTTACCAGCCAAACCCGCTCTACCTCCGGAGCCACATGCTGCCCAGGGCAGGGCGGGGACGCGTTAGTGATGCACACGCACACACAGATGCTGCACTGGGCTGAACTCTTGGAGCTCGACTACCGTTTCATAGGGCCCTCCTCCTCGTTAACCACGCAGGGCGACCGCCAGCTCACCGGGAGCAGTCAGGGTGAGGCGTCTTGCTCAGGGACACCTCGACACTCGACACCAGTGCATGCTGGTTTGACCTCGATCTCTATGGAGTCAGGATGACCTCATGTGTCTTGTGCTTGGCATCAAACATGGGAGACGGATGGCACGGTGCCTTGGCTTATTCGTGAACTAATGACATGACCCACATCATTTACGTTCACAATCTCCACGTTTGTCAGTGTCCGGGTTTCAGTGTGGGAATCAGGTACTGGATCATTCATTCGTTAATAGAATTCTCCAATTCACTCTAATCTGGTGTGTGCGTGTGTGTGCGTGCATGCGTGCGTGCGTGCGTGCGTGCATGCGTGTGTGTGTGTGAGTGAGTGAGTGAGATAGTGAGTGAGTGAGTGAGTGACTACCTTGCGAGGGGATGGTGTCCTCTGAGCAGCAGGGGGTGGTGGTCTGGGTGCTGTATCCACTGGAGCACTGCATGGAGTCCCTGCTGGACCTCTGGGTGTCCAGCTGCAGGCCGCGGGTCAGGGCCAGGGCCAGCTCATCGTGGGCCTCTAGCTCCCCCGCCTGGAGGACACAGGAGAACACGTTACACACTGGGGACGGGAACCTGCACAGACTTCAGGACACGATTCTACTATCATATGGACGACTTAGCAGTAGAATTGGCGTACAATTCAAAAGGTGTGTAGGATTTAGTGACAGTAGACAATGACAGCAGATGAAGAATTATTTGGCACATATATGACCCCATCGATGGCTGGATCATGTAAGAATATAACCTAAATGTTGCTTTGCTCGTAGTCGAAGTACCTCAGCTCAGCTCAACTGAAACAAATTTCAAAAACAATTTTGTTTCAATTTTGATTGAAGACCGATATAATCAGTTATACTCTGATTACATCTATGAGCTCATAACTGAGTTATAAGCTCATAGAGTTCGGCAAGAAATGCACGCTGAAGTTAGGAGGCACAAGTTATCTAGAGAAGCGGTCCAAAGCTTCCCATGACAGAAAGTGTTCCTACGGTAGAGACCTCCAACGGCCCACACGTAGCGCGTGACGTGAAGCAGCCTCCACCAGCTCACCTGAGGACAGGACCCCAGGGGCCGGCAGCCCAGGTCCTCTGCCGCGTCCAGGGGGTAGCCAGCGGGCGCCATGCCAACCGCAGGCACTGAGGGGGGCGGGGCTGAGACGGGCGTGGCCGGCGCGCTGGTCCGGCCCTCGGCGTTAGTGTCGAACGCCACCGGGGGGTGGTCCTTGTCCTTCCTCCGCCGCAGCGTGTTGACCATGGGCTGGTCGTAGGGCCCCGGCTTGGCCCAGTCCTACCGTCCACACACACACACACACACACACACACACACACACACACACACACACACACACACACACACACACACACACACACACACACACACATTACTACTCTCTCCTGCTGCCGACGGGCCCTTCTGTTCCCCAATAACACGAGGTGTTGCTATCGCTGTTTCTGATCGGTTTAAATCAGTGAGTCCCAACCGTTAGAACCTGGCCTTACGATATTTCCAGAAAAGGCAAAAGAAAACATTTTATGTAATATTTTATAACTTGGGCTAAATGAGTCATGATATTACCTCCAAGACATAGACTCCATGCACTTATTTGTATTGGAGAAAAGGGAAACATTTTGTGAATTGTTCTGAAAAAGTTGATTTAAGTCTCAGGTGACCCTTCTTGAAAAAAATTCTAAAAGATTATGCATCCTAAAATTAAGGCAAATGTCAAATGTTCAACCGGTCCTCCAATATAATTGGGTATATTCCGGTCCTTGGAACAAAAAAGGGTTGGGAAAGAAACCCTCGGTTGAAATGACTTCAGGGCGAGGTAGAAATAGCTATCCCCCCCTTCTCTGCCTAGAGGTCAGACCTGAGCATCCGGCCTTCTCTATCAACCGAGCCCTTAATATCGCTGCCGCCGTCGGGATGCCGCTGACAGCGACAGGCGGAGACCACGGGGGGGCGGTTGGCCACGGGAACGTAAGAGCAGAGGAGGAGGAGGAGGAGGAGGAGGAGGAGGACGCGGCGGGACCGACCTTCCAGCTGGGCACCCTGGACGACGGCAGCATGCTGGAGCTCAGGGTGCAGTAGCTGGGGAAGTCTGGGAGCAGGGCCGAGGTGGGGCGCAGCCACGACCGCGAGGGGCAGGTGGTGGTGGAGGAGGAGGCGGAGGCGGAGGAGATGGAGGAGGAGGTGGAGGAGGACGGGGAGGGGGGCAGGAGCGGGAAGGCCCCGCTGGAGGAGCCCAGACTCCCCGGCCTGCTGGCCAGGTAAGGGGAGTCTGCAGCCGGGGCGTAGTGGTCGAAGCCGTTGGTCAGCTGGACGGGTGTGTGTGGTGGTGTGTGTCGGGGGGAGGGAGGGGGGGGGGGGAGGGAGGGGGGGGAGGGAGGGGGGGGGGGGAGGGTGTGGTGGTGTGTGTCAGGGGGGGGAGGGTGTGGTGGTGTGTGTGTCGGGGGGAGGGAGGGGGGGAGGGAGGGGGGGGAGGGTGTGGTGGTGTGTGTGTCGGGGGGAGGGAGGGGGGGAGGGAGGGGGGGGAGGGTGTGGTGGTGTGTGTCGGGGGGAGGGAGGGGGGGAGGGAGGGGGGAGGAGTGTTCAGGACGTAAAAGGAAAACACAAAATGGGAAATGAAAATCAATGAAATGAAGGAACAACACGAATGCAAAAAGAAACACAAAGGAATGGAGCAAAAATGATAAATGCATGACAGAATTAAAATCATATAAAGAATAAGGAATCCACATGGATGTCCCCATTCTCTGAACAACAACTACAAATAAACAACAACAAACAAACAAACAAAAGGACCAAAACATGGACGGCCTGAATGGACCACAAAACTCAGTGAACCTTCCTGAGGCTCCGCCCTCTTCACACGGACAGTGAGAGAGAGAGAGAGCGCGAGCACCGACGCCACGCTTTTACTTTGAAAGGGAGAAGCGAGGCCGTACCCAGAGGGATGGTTATATAGCGAGCCGTGGGGGGTGGGGGGGGGGGTTAAACAGGAGTCGCGGGGGGGGTGGGGGTGGGGGGTGTCACCTTGTCGGGAGTGTGCGGAGGCACGGCGGAGGCAGAAGCAGCAGCAGAGGACGGAGAGCCACCACAGTCGCCGTGAGGCTGAGGGGCCTCCGACGCCCCGGAGGAGCTGGAACTGGGACAGGACTGGACAGAGGGGGGGGAGCAGGAGCCAGGGAGGGAGAGAGAGAGAGAGAGAGAGAGGGAGAGAGAGAGAGAGGGAGGGAGAGAGAGAGAGAGAGAGAGAGATGGGGGAGAGAGAGAGCGTAAGAGCCAGGGAGGGAGGGAGAGAGGGAGGGAGAGCGGGAGAGAGAGCGAGTAGGAGCCAGGGAGGGAGGGAGAGAGGGAGGGAGAGAGAGCCAGGGAGGGAGTGAGAGAGAGCAAAAGAGAGCGAGAGCAAGAGAGTTTGGAAAAGAGACAGAAGGGCAAGATGAAAAAAAGCAAGAAAGAGAAATTTGGGTGGGGGGGGGGGGGGGGGGGGGGGGAGTGATGATAGCAAGAGAGGTGATAGAGCGGGAGAGAGGGAGATGGGACAGGGAGGACGAGGGGGTTAATAACACAAGACAGGAGCCAGTTGTTAGGAGGAGGAGCAGAGGAAGCAGCTTCTCACTGTCTCAGCAGTGTCACCTCAAGCCGGCCGAGGGAGAACGACTCACGGCAGAGGGTGAAGGGGGGGGGGCACTCACTAACATGCCACAGTGTGTTCACTCTCTCTGTATTCACGGTATACGTCGTGGCAGAAGAAGAAGAGGGGAGCGGTGGGTGCAGCAAAGAGCCTAAAACTACTGTCAACTGTCGGCTGTCTTTATCGTCTTATATTCTCAGTGGGTGGCTTAATCCACAAAGAACAAACATCGCTGAGTGGTGGGCTACGGGTTTGAGCAGCTCCCAGAGGAGGCGTGGTCAAAAACATCAGCTTCTAGTCGATATTCTACGGAGAGATACACCTCTATGCAGCCCTCCATCAGACACGGCGAGGTCTGTCTTCTCTGGGTCTGTCTGCTCTGGGTCGGGGGGGGGGGGTTTGCTCCGGGCTCTTGGCAAGGTGCTTTCCTTGGCATCAAAACCCAAGGAGGAGGGCCCCAGTTGTTTCTGGCCCCCCCGGTGCAAACCTCAGCGGCTATAACTGCGCTGAGAGAGTCAGGGCGGTGGGGGCGGGAACATTCCCAGGGTCTTTCTCCCGGCCGTCTCGCAGTCAGTGAGCCCGAGCCCGCCCCCGCCCCCGCCCCCGCATGGCCGGGGGCCAAACCCGCGTCCTTCCAGTTCAATACCATTAACGTGGGGCATCAGAGCGTATTTCTACACCCCCGGCGGGTGCCAGTAAAACATCTGCCCCGCTTGGCTGGTGAGCACCCGCAGAGACTTGGCACGCAGGGGCCCCGGCGAAGCCCAGGAACCACAGCTGCGAGTGCACCAGCGCCGCCCCCCCCCCCCTTACACACTGGAGAGAGAGAGAGAGAGAGAGAGAGAGAGAGAGAGAGAGAGGGGCCGGGGCACTCAGAGCTGATTGCTAATGAGTGCAGGATGACAGGCGGAATGCGACCGCGAGCAGCCGATGAGCCGTCCTGATTGGTGTGCGGCTGAAGACATTTCATTTCGGACCGCCATAAATCCGGCGGACGGGTTCGGGGCAGAGAGGGGGCGGTTTTTGGAGTCCTCTGGAAGCCTGAGGGCCGACCGCAGGGCCGTCACGGTGACTGACTCCTAAATGACGTGGTTGGACTTGACCCGGATCTCACTGGGCCGCCGGTGGAGAGACACGGCGCGAAGGCTCATTTCCTCTTACGTTTACGCTATAATCAAAACAGGGAAATGACTTCACTAGGATCCCAAGCTCTTTAACTACTGTCCAGGAGGCCTGGCATTTCCGTGGCCGTGCCAGCGTTTTAGTGTGGGAACCAGGCACTGGATGGTTGATCACAATGGCATGGAATCCCACACTCTCTTTTAAAGGGTTGGGGTGGGGGGTTTTTACAGAAAACAAACTAGATTGTTTTCTGTAAATCTTCATGGCGACTCCTTCACTACTGACACACTCTCAGACAACCTTTATCAGAGTCCAAATCTTTCAACTTCATCTTCATCTTTCAAGCGTACTTGTAGTAAATAGTCGCATTGTGTAGCGTCTTATCCTACCTATCTTTGTTGTACACAGGGAATGGGTTAACCTAGTGATTGTTAGTGCTTGGTTCTATGAACATCCTTACTGTACCGAGAGCGATATATTGTTGTTTCTCCTTCTTCTGACAAATGTACTGATTGTAGGTCGCTTTGGATAAAAGCGTCTGCTAAATAGCCTTAAAGTAAATGTTAATGTAAATCGCAGGGCATCAAGATTACAAATCGTTGACGTCTTTACACTGTAAACCTCATAAGAGAGAGGACCAAAGGACCCATGCTCATCGTACCACCCAAGGATATTGTCTTTGTATATCGTTTCATGTAGAAATCAACCAGGGCAGAAAGACCAAGATTCAGAGACCGAGGACATTTTCCACACAAACAATCACAATCCCACACCCGAGTGCCGCGGCTTACCTTGGCCTCGGGCAGCATGGGCGAGGGCGACTTGGACGGGGCGTACTGGTCGTGGGAGGAAGAGGTGAAGCCGGAGTCGTGGGAGGAGATGCTGGAGAGGCGGGGCGGGGCCTGCAGGGGCAGCGTAGAGCTGCGGTAGCGGTGGTGGTGGTGGTGGTGGTGGTGGTGGTGGTTGTTGTTGTGGTGGTTGTTGTGGAGCAGGTTGTGGGAGGAGGAGGTGGAGGAAGAGGAGGAGGAGGAGGAGGAAGGAGAATGAGAGTGAGAGCCGCTGCTGGAGCCCCTGGAGTCAGTACTGTTAACGCTGTTCAGACTACTACTGCCGAGCGCAGAGGAGGAGGTGGGAGGAGGAGAGGAGGGGGGAGGAGGGAGACGGGGAGAGAAGGGTGGTGTAAGGGGTGGTGAGGGGGAGAGGAGGAGATGGGAGGGGAGGAGAGGGGGGGCAGAGGGAGAGGAGGAGGAGGGGGGGGCAGAGGAGGAGGGGGAGAGGAGGAGAGGGGGGGGAAGAGGAGGAGGGGGAGAGGAGGAGAGGGGGGGGCAGAGGGAGATGAGGAGAGGAGGGTGGTGTAAGGGGTGGTGAGGGGGAGAGGAGGAGATGGGAGGGGAGGAGAGGGGGGGCAGAGGGAGAGGAGGAGGAGAGGGGGGGGCAGAGGAGGAGGTGTTAGAGGAGGAGAGGGGGGGACAGAGGGAGAGGAGGAGGTGGGAGGAGGAGAGGGGGGGCAGAGGGAGATGAGGAGAGGAGGGTGGTGTAAGGGGTGGGGAGGGGGAGAGGAGGAGATGGGAGTGAATTGTCAGGAGACGACAATGAGGGGATTAAGGAGGAAGTGTGTGTGTGTGTGTGTGTGTATGGGTCGGGTGGGGGGGGGGGGGTTGTGACAAGGGGGAGGGGGAGGGGAAACAATTAAAACAGCACACCAAGATGCAGCGGCAAGCAGTGGCATGGAGACCAACTCAGTCAAATGAAATAAAACCATGACGAGACAAAATGATGACACTGACACAGAAAGCAGAAAGCCTCACTTAGAACCTGCAATGTGTTTTGTTTTCACTGTGGACACTTTGTGTCAAAATGACCTGGGTGCAAAAGCTGTGTTAAGAATTACTCACACTAGTTAATGTATGTGTGTTCACTGCTATGGCAGTACATTTTGGTCTTTGAGTGCAAAAGCTTTTTGCAGTGCAAGCGAAAATTTGCTTTTCAGGTTTTAACAGTCAATAAAGAATTATATAATGATCTGTTATAACCTTTAAAGGATTATTGTTGCTTTCAGAATAATTATTTCTGTTTGCCCTCGACATTTAACTTTTAAAAAGTGTGATGATGGCCAGCAAACTGTTACAGTATACATATAACAATGCTCTCTAATAGTTGAATTAAAAGAGCAACGTTTAAATTAGTTGAATATAGTTTAATATAAATACATTTTACTCAAAGAAATCAATTTCAAACTACAAGGCTTTTCTGTTGACAGATGCAAAGCAAAACAAAACAATGGATGAACAGCCTGCATATCACTACGGTTATTATGGTCTGGAAGAGAATGTGCTATACCAGCCCATGTTACATAATGTTTCTGTGAGCAAGTCAAAGGTCTGTATAGCCTAGGCCATATGGGTCAAAATCTCTGGAAGAGATTCACAAATATAATTTGTAGGGATTGACCCATATGGGATTTTTTTTTTTTTAGGGCCGACACGATACAGATTTTATTTTATTTTAGATTTTTTCAGCGGGCCGATATATCGGTCGATAACTAGTCATTTGTATAGCACATGTATATTTATTTCGATTCAAATAGCAGAGAGTGGCATACGGGAGCCACCATCATTTTAGGACTGCATTGACTCATATTGGCCACCGGGGGGCAGAACATACAAGGCCGATAAAGATGAAAGGTTTTAAACATGCAGATCTCCATCCACGCCTATTGGCTCGAGGCAAAGAAACAGTGACTTCACCCATTTATAAATAGTGTTTTTACTATGTTATGGAACTCTTGCTGACATTACTGCTAACCTCCCAGCTAGGTTAACTACTTTCGCAGTCAAACTACTTGAATTCTTTAGGAGTGAGAGTTTGCTAAACCTCACAAACGATCGTACCGTGAATGAAAGTCGTTTAAAGATAACTTTACAGTCAAGCCTTACTGCATCACTTCAGGGCTCCGTGTCGAGATACATTTACCTCATACGTTCATAGCTCATAATTCACACAGACAGCTGCTGGGGCAGTTATTGGTTCCCAACAGGCCTGCGTCTCCACCGTGCCTCGGAGGCCAAACATAACAGCGCTCTTTATGATGTGACACATTCTTACCACCGAGGAGCTGGAGGGGGGGGGGGGGGGGGGGGGGGGCAAGCGGCTCCGCTATTCGCCTCATTAAACGGGCGTGTCACTTTCTGATCGTCGTCACGTCAGCAACAGACACCCGTGAAGCGAGGTAACGGTTGTCGTGGTTGACGCTCGCCTGTGAGCACAGGGATATCCCTGGCAGGGTTAGGGTCAGCCTGGTGGTGCGGGCTGGTCAGCGGTGTTCAGGATGCCCGATGGACGGGGACTCCCCGAGCCATTTTGGGGGTCACAAGGTAGAGCAGTTGGACTTGTAACCGAAAGGTTGCTAGTTCGATCCCCGGCTCCTCCTACGAGTGTCGTCGTGATGTTCCCTGAGAAGGACAACTAACCCTAACTGCCCCCGACGAGCTGACTGTCGCCTTGCGCGTTTGACTCTGCCGACGGTGAGTGAATGTGTGTGAATTTGTGTGAAGTCGCTTTGGATGAAAGTGCTAAACGCCCTGAATGTAAATGTAAAACGGCAGGCAAGCTTCATTTTGTAGCGACGGGATGCATTCTGACTGAGGCTGTGGTGGGGGGGATCTGGCAATGGGGGGGGGGGGGCCTACCTGCACATGCTGGACTTCCTGGACATGGTGGCGTTTGGGGAAGAGGGCGGAGTCTGGAAGGACCAATGATAGTCTGAGCCCTTCAGGTCCATAATAACCTGGAACGGAGCGACTTTTTTATTATTTCACCGTCATCGTCACACACCGTTGCCGTTAAAAGTAGTTACAGTCACATGACATTGTTGCTTTAAAAGCAGTTAGAGTTATATGACTACATCTGCCAGGACTCGGGGCTCAAGGCTCACCTGCTCGCTGGCGGGGGGCAGTTTGTGGGGGTCAGAGGTCAAGGCCTTCAGGTCATCAGAGATGGTCTGGAGGTGAGTGACCTCTCCGAGCATGGAGATCTCCTCGTCCTTCAGTGCGCGCACACACACGCACACACACACAAACACACGCACGCGCACACACACACACAGGAGGGATTTAGACGACTCATCAGGAATGGAATCATAGAATCAAAGCAGCTAGATTTACACACGCACGCACGCACACACACACACACACACACACACACACACAAACACACACACACACAGGATTAACCTACATTCTCACACACATCCACACAGTTGAAGACCTTTGTACAGTGTTAATACGGTCCACGCCGCCCCCCCCCCCGTGTTGTCCGCAACGCTCCACCACCAGGGGCCGCAGCATGGCCACGAAGCAGCAGAAGCGCTGGCGCTCCTCGATCAGGCCCCGCCTCAGGGCCTGCTTCTCCGTCTCCTCCAGCAGGATGTACTTGTCATTCACATCCTGCATGGCGCTGTCCAGCTGGGGCTGGAAGTCACCGCGGCCTGGACAGTGAGAGAGACAGAGAGAGAGAGAGAGAGAGAGAGAGAGAGAGAGAGAGAGAGAGAGAGAGAGAGAGAGAGAGAGAGAGAGAGAGAGAAACAGACAGAGACGGAGAGAGACAAAGAGAGAGAGAGAGAAACCGAGAGAGAGAGAGACAAAGAGTCAGTCAATCAGGTAAAGAGAGACATGGACAAATTATATTTGTGCACTTTCTCATTAAATGAACACATGAGAAGACGTACTGGCTGAAAGCGGCTGGGCTGAACGGTGGCCTGACTGAGTGAGGCTGTCTCATGAGCGACAGAGGCTTCGCTATGAGGTCAGTTGACTTCTTCTGCAACACCATCCAGCCCTGCTCGCTCCTCCTACCTTAACCCTTCAGCTTTTGTGTGTGTGTATATATATATATATATATATATATATTTATCTATTTATTTGCCACAGCAATAGAGTTGTGCAACCTATTTTTGGCCAACGACACAGCAACGAAAGACGGGCCCTTCACGGTCAGCCTGAGGGTCTTTCTCTCCTCGAGTTAAAGCCTAAAGTGTTCAGAAGCGGCAGCTTGGGGCCAGGCCGATGACAATGACCTCACAGCCACGAGGTCGCTCTGATGGCTCTTCTCTTTGTGGTCCTCTGTGTGTGTGTCCCACACACAGAGAGAGAGAGAGAGAGAGAGAGAGAGAGAGAGAGAGAGAGAGAGAGAGAGGAGAGAGAGAGAGAGAGAGAGAGAGAGAGAGAGAGAGCAAAAGAAAGTCGAGGAGACACCAAGGTCGTCTAGTCATAACGTCCTGTGTGTGTGTGTGTGTGTGTGTGTGTGTGTGTGTGTGTGTGTGTGTGTGTGTGTGTAAGGAGCGGCGGTATCTCTTGAGTTCTCGACGGCGGCAGGAAGACTGGCGACCGCACAGGATGAACTACAGCCAGACACTAGGACTTTACCAACACACACACACACACACACACACACACACACACACACACACAGAAAAGACACAGGTACGGTCCGCTGGTCGGCTCTGTTGCGATTGAGATAAACAAAGGCTGAGGTTCTGACGCGGGGAGGGAGCACTGCCAAAGGGCACTGCCAAGGGGCTCTGCGGCCGCGGTCGCCGTCCCGGGGCAAATCACGTTGTCGGTCTCCATAAGGAACAGGAGAAACGACTCGACTGCCTCAGGAGGAAATGCCATTATGTCGTCTGTCTGCACAATCAGACGCGCGGTCCCCTCTGCACGCGGTCAGAACTCTGCTCTCCACTGCGCCCCCCCCCCCCCGGGGGTCCAGGCCAAGGCGAGGCGTTCTGCTGTGCTCCATATGAATACGTCTCGTCCTCTTGGTGTGAGCTCTGGGTTCTCGCCGGAATGAGTCAAAGGACCTCACGGCTCCAGCGAGCAGAACTTGAAACTCCGCCCGGTCCCGCGCCTACACCACACGGAGGCCTCGTCGGAAAACGGCGGGATTAAAGATGACCTGAATGACGTCACACTTTGTTGATGCTACATCAGGGTTATGGTTGTGGCCACGGTGCATTCTGTGATTCTGCTGTTTGCGTCGACAGCCGGTTTACAAGTGAGGTCACACGCGTGTGCGTCTTTTAACAACAACAAATCAATGTGGGCAGGGTGAGACGGGAGGAGACAGGGCACCAAGCGGAGCGTAGAATTGGAAATTGCAGCGTCTACCAGAGTTCCTCTCTATAGATCTACAAACACAATCAGACCCAAAGGCGGATTTGATTTCTAAGCCCATGCTGCTGAGTATACATTAACGCTGTTTGGGATTTTCAGGGAAAGCCGGAGCCTTGCGAGACGAGCAAAGAACCCAGTTAAAAATAAAACTGGGTTGTGTTACACGGGTCTAAAACAGGGAAAGTCTTTTCTTTCACTGAGCGGTTCAGGGTCTCACTAATGAGGCTCCAATTGGACGCTGAGAGCCAGACGGAGCTGGAAAGTGCTGTGCTCACTGGACCGACCGCTCCCCGTGATCTCAATAAGGGATGGCCTTTTGAGTCATTTCCACAGTTTGAGAAGCTGCGTTCAATTATTGAAGAATACTCATAAACATAAAGTATACCCAACTGACAGCATACGTTTGTGGAGAATAGAGCTCATAAAAAATATATATTCTATGAAATTGATCGGCGTCTATCTCAACTTCAACGATCAATGATTTTAAAACTGCTCGGATCAATAGTGTGCATAGATAAAGTCCCTGATATGGATTCACATGTGAATGAATGCTTTCTACGATATGACATGACCATTGTTGAAGATTCATTGAAAAATGTTTGGCAGAGATCTCAGTGAATTGCTTGTGCAATGTGAAGTCTCACTGCTCTATGGAGCGGACGCAAAACAGCCAAGATCTCAAACTAAAAGGTGAATGTTTCGTCATGTGGCATCAAGGTAAGATACATGAGACATTTCGGTTGGTGGTTTCAATGACGACGAAATATGCTCACTCACAGACACACACATCCACCTCGATAAGTACCGCAAGGCGGGCTAGTCTCGGTGGTACCATTTACAGTCTGTATATGTCTAAACATATACAATGAGTTTGTATATTTCAAAGTTGCTCTTTATCCCTAGTGGCTTCCATTATAAGTGACCCACTGAAGACCCTGAATATAATCCGCCAACAAAAAACTAACTATTATAGCCTCTTTAAGAACCATACAAACAGTTTGTGGCATTAAATGACTGTGGGAACAACACTGGGTAGCTTTGGTAGGTGAACATAAAGGCACGGTTGTGTGTGAGAGAGAGATAGAGAGAGAGTGAGCGAGACGGATTAAGATTGTGTGAGAGATTAAGTATAAAGTAAGAGCAAGGAGGGCCAAAGCACACACACACTTCCCTTCTTCTCACCTCCATTCCAGATTGATATTGACGACATGCCTGGGGCCACCATACTCTTGAAATGCAATTACCAGATGTTTTCTGGTAATTGCAACTGAAAATCAATGTTTTTCTAGATCGGCACTCGATTTATAACGGTGAGAACAGTGACAAAAATGGCAAACGGCTAAATCGCGAAATATGCTCTCAATCTCCCAAGAAAACAATCCACTAACTGGGCCTCTCACACTCACTCACACTCTCATTTAAAGTGGATTTCCTCTCAGAGTCACAGTTTTAACGTTCACTGGAGAGCTTTATGGCTAAGCTTTTGCAAAGGCAAACCATAATCCGGCTTCTGCGTTGAAATTAGCAACCCAAGAGTTATTTTAACAGGTCTCAACCAACTCCGGGCCCTCCAGGGAAATCAGCTTATTGGGGGGGGAAAATGGCCGTTGTGAAGAAGAACGGGCCCGGATCCAACCTGAAACGGTCGACCGGTTCTCCCGCACGTTGCTACAGGACGACGAGGCCTCAGTTTACAGGGATGCGCATCGCCTGATGAATCGCTAGCGCTACACCGCTAGCCAAGTTTCCATCCGACTATTATGTAAATAAACAACTTCCCCGGGCAGGCTTTTGCTAGGTCCACAACACCAAAAAAGGCTGCGCTAATTTGTTGCTCAGCATAGACCACCTTATAGATACATACATACATACACTTAGTGTCTACATATGGAGAGTTATAGAGACCTATACAGAGATATATGTGTGTGTGTGTGTGTGTGTGTGTGTGTGTGTGTGTGTGCGTGTGCGTGTGCGTGTGTTCCAGTTCATGCCCGGTCAAATCAGTCTCCTACTGTGATAACTGCCGAGGCTCCTCATATCAAACGTCCCTTGCTTACAATGATTATTAACTTGATTTACTCCTTCTTCTTCTAGCTCGGCGAAGGGTAAACATGTTTTGCCGTGTCAGGACTCTCTCTGGTGTCTCAGGGTTCCTAATGGGCGAATTAGAAAGAGCCAAGAGAAATATTTAGGGAGTGTAGGTGCGTTGGGCGCTCCCGGAGAACACTCCCCTGAGCTGCTCATCGGTTCAGGGCTCCTGGTTGCAGATTGTGTCTCTGTTATCAGTCGCCCTGCGGTTCGCACATGGTGTAATGAGCGCTGAACACACACGGCAGGAAACTCTCATCAGGACTCCAGTCACATGCTTGGCATTAGAGGGGAAAGCGAGATAAGACGGACAGGGAGCGGGACGGACACAGACGAACACAGACACCGGCAGACAGACAGACAGATGGTAGTAGGTCTCGTTGATGTTTACGTGTTTCACTCTAATTTCATCAAACTCTGGGCTGCGTACACTTCTCGTATCATCAAAAGCAGAGCCCTCCGGGCTCACAAATGGATGAAAGGTGAACCAGATTGTTTTCTCACACACATGCACGGCGCACGTGTTCATGCACGCTAATACCACTCAACTACAAGGGCTTTTCACGTGACCCAATGATTCCATTTTCTCCACTAACACTTTTTTTTTTTCTCTCTGCCTCGCGCCCAGCCAGAAAAAACACAGTCATGAGATGCCCATCAGATACTGGTAAACACCGAGGGAACAGATCCCGCCGGCTCTGCACACACACACAGTGCACAATGTACCAGAGAGACCTTCTCCTTCATTCCTAAACTGTTACTTAGCCTGTAAAAGTAAACCGTATAACCTTGTGTATTTGTATGCAGCATAAGCATTTGTGTTTGTTTCTTGTGTGTTTGTGTGTGTGTCTGAGCGTGTATGTGTGTGTGTGTGTGTGTGTGTCTAAGCGTGTGTGTGTGTGTGTGTGTGTGTGTGTGTGTTGCAGACGAGATAAACTTGGCGTGATGTCAGCGGGTCCACAAGCATCAGGTGAGTCACACGTGGGAGTGAGACAAAAAACACAGCATATTTTGCCCACTTAACGAACAGCCTCTGTGCATGTGTGTGTGTATATGTGTGTGTGTGTGCGTGTGTTTGTGCGTGCGTGTGTGTGATAAACAACAGATAAAGCAAAGCACAGAGCAGCAGGGGGAGAAGGTAACGCTGGTGCAGACCACCCAGTGGGGGGGGGGAGGCACGCTGATCAGGGGAGAAAACACACAACCAGCGACCAGGCCAACGACGCAGGGTAGTGGCCACTCTGGAAACCTGCACCCACTTATAGTTAAAAACAAAAAAAGATCCCAAAATTGTTATAAATTGTTGTCATGTTGGAATTCGTTCTGTATTGAATAACATTACACAGCTTGACTTATAATTAAGCAGAGAAATCTAATCAAACATAAATGACCTGACCGCTGAACCACCAAGAGAAAAAAAACTGCCTGGGAAACAGTGTGCAGCAGTATTATCAAAACCCAACAACTCATTTGGGCGAGATAAGCCCTATGTCAACAACTACCACACAGTGTGTGTCGGCTAAGCCCTCTTCACACTTTCAGCCCACACCTAGCGGAGCTATGCACTGTGCTGCAAACCGAAGGAAAACACAAAACCGACATCCAGCACAACACTCCCCTCCGCCTCCTCCTCCCCTGGTTCCCATTACACCCTGATGAGCCAGACGCTGCACGGGAACGCCATCCAGCATTCCTATTTATGGTGTTTAACTTTATTACCTCCTCGCTCAAGGTTAATGGTTGTGTGTGCGAATGCAACGCCAACGGCAGAAGAAGCCTCAGCGAGAAGCGGATACCAAGTAAGGCAATGTTTGGAGCTCCTGCACCCGCACTTGTCCACTGCCTGGGTGCCACGGCAACCGCTGTTTAGACCCGATCGCCCGCTCGGACTTCTGTCGGACCGGCGATAAGCACTGCTTATCGATGTAAAGAAAGGACTCATGGCGGCATGTTGCTCAGGAGGTAGAGCGCGTTGTTCTGGTGACCGGAAGGTTGCTAGTTTGATCCCCCGGCTCCTCCTCGCTGAGTTTCGAGGTGTCGACCGTGCATTGGTTGACACCGCCGTCGGTGAGTGAATGTGTGAATGTTAGGCAATACGTTAAGCTCTTTGAGGGGCCACTGGTTAGAAAAACGCTGTATAAACGTCTCAAGTCTTAACATTTACTAATCGTTCCGATAACAAAGGGCCAGTGGGGTCGCTGTTACACCAGAGTATGGAGCTGAGCCCAGGTGCGTGCTACAAACACAAATGACATGCATTGTGGGGTAATCCAGAGCAGCAGCAGCTGTCTTCAATGGTCTCCAAGGAGAGGGCATGGGGCAGCCTGGTGCGGCCGGGCATCAAACGCTCCCCCCCCCCCCCCCCCACCCCGCCCGAGGGGAGCTCAGCTCTCCGTAATTGGTGGAGATCTCGAAGCAGTCGCAGCAAACGCTTGAATGCGATAAGTTGTTATCGGGGAGCTGTACTGCTCTGAGCGGGATCTGTTTACAATTAACCGAGCCAGACGGCTGTCAGATTATCCCGCGGTTATTAGAACAGTGTGCGGGGTGCGCCGCCGGAGAGAGAGAGCACCAAAGAAAACAAATAACTCTCACAGCATTCTTAGTTTTCTTCATGAGGCCGGCTAACAATGCTAACAGTCAACTCAGACGACAGCTCAGGACATTTTGTGCAGTGCTGGGCGAGCGTCCAACCGCCAATGTCGCCAACGTTTCCATGTTTATCTCCAGCTTGTTTGAGTCATGTTCTGTATGGACACTGATATACAACAGACAGAACATCGTACAGACATACGCCATTATAATCACTCAAACTCTCTCCCTCTTCCTCTCCCACGCCCTCTTCCCCGCCCTCTCCCCCTCCACAGTTTGATTGCCCTCGGCGCTCTTTGGCTATAGAGTGATATACTACATACGAGTCGTATACTGTTGCACAACTCATTTTAAACTCAAAGTAAGAAATCAATCACTCCTCCGCTAGAGAGACAACGGAGACGAATAGTTAGCGTGTTTGATTTCATCCTGCTTTCAATTAACAAACGTTATGAACTTAGTTTTGAAATAAATCACTAGCTAAATTTACAACATGAGAAAGACAACAGGAATAGTATGTGTGTGTGTGTGTGTGTGTGTGTGTGTGTGTGTGTGTGTGTGTGTGTGTGTGTGTGTGTGTGTGTGTGTGTGTGTGTGTGTGTGTGTGTGTGTGTGTGTGTACGCGTACGTACGTGAGTGTGTGTGTGTGAGTGAGACAGAGATATATGCAAGCTTGCTCTGCCAACCAACTCGGGTATCGCTTCATGTGACCACACATCACCACCAAAAACAGCAGCAGCAGCGGACAGACAGACGGACGGACCCAGAGGGAGACAGAGAGTTAAAGGCCGACACCGAGCGGAGCATGAACCGCAGGGGTTTCCTCTCACCTTTCTTCGCCTTCTTCTGCAGCTTCAGCGTATCTGAAGACTTCTTCTTGATCTCCTGGCGAGCCCTCTTGTACTCTGGGGAATCGAGGTGGCAGGGTGTCCGAGTGGTTAATGGAGGACCACAGTCAACATCACGTTTAAGGCAGAGTGACGCAGTAGTGTAGCAGAAGCATGCTAGTATTTTACATTTACATTGAGGGCATTTAGCAGAGGCTTTTATCCAAAGCAACTTACAATAAGCACATTTGTCAGAAGAAAGAGAAACAACAATATATCTCTGTATGTACAGTAAGGATGTTCATGGAACCAAGTGCCAAGCCCTAGCAAGTGTTGGGTTAACCCATTCCCCGTATACAACAAAGAAAGCTAAGATAAGGTGCTACACAAGGCTAAGTACTAGTTTTACGTGTAAGGACGTACAACATACAATAAGTGAGTAAGAGGGGCGTTGAAAAAACGAGTCTTGAACATGAACGTTTCATAAAAGGCAGAGATATGCAGTTAGAAGAGACGGGCTAGTATGTGCTAGCGCTTGGGTTACTGTGTCGGTGTTGTGGGAACGGGTTCAAAAGGAGCAGAGTAATGAGCGGTACGACGGGAGAGCACTGAGCCTTGTATTACTTTAGTAAACCCATGACTGCCGGCAGCTGGGGTTTTATGGAGTTGGACGAGGCACAAGAGCAGCACGAGAACGCGCTGGCCGGCGGTACTACGGAGTTCGCCTGTTGGTCTACTGAGTCAATGGGAATAAGACTCCGCGCCTACTCCACACTCTCCACCGTGGTTCTCCTGTGCCTCACGCACGTCTGTCGGCGACGGCGAACGAGTTGCTACAGGAAATACCGTCACGGCGTTTCTCAGTTTCTTCGGTATTTAAATCGTCCCATCGGACTATGGATTGGATTTGGACTTAGACAGGAGGTTGCTAAGCGCAGGTCAATAGGGATCTGATCCAACGCGTGGAGGGGGGAGTCACAACACACGGCGCCGTGCTCTCTGATTGGCTACATGTAGGCAGGTGGATCAAGATGGACTTTGAATAGAAGAAAGTTTGTGAATGTCTGAGTGTGTGAGACCAGAGTGTGAGACCAGAGAAAAGATGGTCTAGATACAAAGGTTACACAATGTGAAATGATGATTCAATACTTGGCATGTACAAGTCTAGCTGGAGTTCTGTGTAACACAAGAGCCCGTGTTGGGTCTGGGGTGGAGCTGTTTGGAGGCGGTACCTTTGGCGTGGTCCTTATCCAGCGTTGCCACGCCCCGCTTCCACTCCTCCATCTGTTCCTGGAGCGGGTTGATGAGGCAGTCCGTGAAGGTCCTGTGGACGACACAGGGAACCAGGGTTAGCTCCCGGCTGAAGGCCACGACATAGACACACAACACCCCCACCGCATTTTAAGGTTGTTGGTTGAATCTAGGGCTGCCCCCCTAATAAACGTGCGACGACTAATCGACTAATGGCTTGTACTAATGACTACTAGTCGACTAACTAACTAAATCTTTAGTCGGGGGCAGCCCTAGTTGAATCGCAGACATGTTGGATGTTGAAGAGTTGAGGGTAAAGGAGTAAAGCCTAGCAGCTAGGGCTGGGCTATATATCAATATTCTATTGAGCGGGGATGTGAGAATCGATATCTTCTTAGCGATTGGATATGGTAATATCGTGAAATGGACATAAATGTTGTCTTTTACTGGTTTTAAAGTCTACATTACAGTAAAGTGATGTCATGTTCAGAACTCACCAAACTGTTGGTAAGTCTGGTGTCTAGCTGTTTTCTTTTTTTCTTTGCACACTTAGACATAGACATTATATCCACATTACTTTTGATTATTTATCAAAAATATCACTGCAAGATATTTTGTGCCAGCAACAATAGCCGTCCCTACAATTCTGTGGCTATAAATATCAAAAATATCAATATCTTATTTTGCCAATAAGGCCCCGCCCTACTAGCAGCATAGTGTAGACCAGGGCCTGGTGGTCGAGTTGTTAAACAGTAAGAATGCCTTAGGGGTGATAGATAGGTGACAGACAGCGAAAACAAAAAGGTGCACAGAAAGAAACAATTTAAATTGTTTGTGTCCTTAGCTGTGGCACCGGGGTGGGGGGGGGGGGGGCTGTCGAAGAGATGAACATCAATCATTTACCAACTGTACACACACACACGCGACCCAGGAGGGCTGTGTGTGTGTGTGTGTGTGTGTGTGTGATCTGGGCAGCTGCAGGCTAGAGACCTATACTAAAATTAGAAATGTCCCACCCACAGATATGTCCCTAAGGAGAGAGAGTGTGTGTGTGTGTGAGTGTGTGAGGACCCGGGCCCCCCAACTACTGCTCTGCTATGACGAGGAATTTCTACTGAAATGCCACCCGAAATCAGAGCCCCCCCCTGAGAGACAGAGTCAGAGAGCGAGAGAGAGAGAGAAAGCGAGAGAGACAGACAGACAGACAACGAACAGGGGGAGATACATATGTATAGAATGAGAGCGGGGAGGGGAGGAGGGAGAGCTTATTAAAGTATGTCTGTCTGTCTGTGGGGTGTGGAATGTCCCCCAGTGTTGGAATGCTAGTTAAGAGACAGTTCGTCTGGCTGACCAGCATTCTGCTAAAGCGTCGTAAGTGTAGCGCGGTATTCAACAGCCACGTGCATCCCCCCCCCCCAACTTGCCCCACCGCCCCCCCACCGTTAGACACATGGGTGCTAAATCATCAGAACTGCATCTGAATGGGCCCATGTGCCGTTTAGATCACATTTACGATGGCCTGCATTCTAGGCGCGCATTCTAGGTGCACTGAACATTGAAGAGGTCATATTAAGATCTATGGAGGACAAATCGAAATCTGTGTTGGGTTTGTTGAACGTTATTAGTGTAATATTTCAACCCATTGTCCTGTTTTTTTTCTGTGATAATGGTCATTTATTTAATCCAGCAGAGTAGGATGTGATGGATGTGTGTGACTGTGTGTTAAAGCCCTGAGCCTCAGCCAGACTAGACCCACTCGCCCGTTGTCCTCCAAGGTTAACATTTAACGAGTCGAGATTATGAGCTAGGTAGAAGTTTAAGAGTGGCAAGCAGGGTTCACATGGCTAATGACTAGTTACTTATGTACGTGCGTGGGTGTGTGTGTGTGTGTGTGTGTGTGCGTGCGTGCGTGTGTTACCCGTGCTATTCGGGGAACCTTATAGAAATAGAGTAGCAGAAATAGAGCAGGGTAAGGAGGTAGAATGTCTCATATGAAGGTGTAGTACACTAGAAATACGTTTAGGAACACATATGTATACATATATAAAGTACACACACACGACACAACACGAGTGTCAACATGAGCATGAGTGAAAAAAAGGAGAAAGTATGCATTGTTTCCTTACATAGGAATGGGTAAGTGCAAGAATGAATATGTGTATAATACATGGGGCAGAGTTCGTGTGGCTGTTTCGCCTGCATAAACAAACCGCCATGGTGGTTAATGAGGAGAGACGGCGCGTTCCTTACATTGAGAACTGCTTGAGTTTGGTCTCGATGCCGCGGTGCCTCATGCACATACGGGTCAGGGCCGAGCCAATGTCCCGGGTCCCACCTGCAAACACAGGAACACAAACCAGCGGTTAGAACCGCCGACACACAAACCAGCCTTTAAATCAGCCGACCAAATCGTTGGTTTATTCGAGTACACAACACGTACGTAGTTAGGCATCAGACGCGTGCGCGCACGCACACACGCGCGCACACACACACATTTGCACACAATCACACACACTTTTGCACGCACACACGCACGCACACACACACACACTCTCTATATCTGTTATTACCGTGGTTAAAGTCATCAGCATTACGGAATACCTTTCAAATTCACATGGAGGCTATTAGAGGCGTATGTGTGCTCAAAGGAATAGTGAGGCTGCTCCAAGTGCCAGTGGCTCACATTCCACGGCACGGCGTCAAAACGGAGGAGGAGGGAGCGCAGAGAGAGCGAGGGAAGAGGGAGATGTCTTTCTCTGTTACACTTAAGCGTCAACAAGGAGCAGTCGGGAAAGACATTGTGAAGTCGAGAGCCTTTTTCTTGTTTAGTCGCCCTTCTGGGAATATTCCTCTGCGACTTCGGAGCCAATAACAATCACTCAGGAACTCAGCGGAGTGGAGAGGAGCGCAGGGCCGGGGTGGAGGTGGAAGGTCGGAGATGAAGGGGTGAAAATGCTTTACGAGGATGAGTTACTGGATCTGGACCTCGCGGCCCCCAGAGACTCACGTGTGCTCACGTAACACACAGCTGGGCACAATAAAACAACAAATAGAGCTCTTGGAACAATGGTAAATATTAGTTCATTTTGAACCAACTAACCTAATATAAACCCCGGCTGGAAAGCAAACAGGACGAAAACACGGGTCAGACGTCACCGGAGTATTTGAACAACGTTTGAACTTTGGAGCTCACCGCATGAAGCTTCTCCACTGTTGGAATATACCTTGATCCGCTGTTGACTGTTCTGAAAGTCCAGCTTTGAACGCGAGCATGATGTTAGTAGAAGTGTAGTGTTATTATCACAAATCTGAGTTATGATCTGTCATAAGCACTAGCAAAGCACTACTTTAACAAACAAAAATACACTTGTTATAATAAAATGGACTGCATTTATACTGCGATTTCTAACCAGTGGCCACTCAAAGCACTTCACAGCATTGCCTAACATTCAACCATTCATGCACACATGCACACACCGATGGCAGTGTCAGCCATGCAAGGGGACAGCCAGCTCGTCAGGAGTAGTCAGGCTTTAGGCGTCTTGCTCAGGGAGGGACACCTCGACACTCTTGGAGCTCGGAGGAGCCGGGGATAGAACTAGCAACCGTCCACTCCACCTCCTGAGACACATGCCGACCCCGTAATAATCCCCTTATGAAGGCGCCGTCCACTTGTGGGAATGGCCCAAAATGTAAACGTAAATGAATGAGTTTCCCCTTCTGTTGAATATCTGCATGATGAAACAGTAAACGAGGCGTCGCCCGGCCCATTTCAGATCCACCCCCCAGAAGTTCTGCTACGGCTAAACAAACCGGTCTGAGTCCAGTTAGTGCTGCTGACCGCCTGAGCGATGACGGCCGGGGATGCGGGTGCAGCAGAGCCTCAGTGATCCAGTGTCATTAAGTCAGACATGTGCCTGCGACGCCAGGGAAGGCCTCCGGCCGGGCGGCACAGTGGGGACATGACATTGATTGACAGGTCTATTGTTGATTTGACTGACTTGCTCTCTGTGAGACCCAAACACTGTCTGAATGAATGCAAGAGTGTGTGTGTGTGTGTGAGGTGTGTGTGTGTGTCTCTGTGCAAGTGTGTGCTTGTGTGTGTGTGTGAGAGAGTGAGTAAGACACACAGGGGTATTGTGTGGGTTGTGTATGCATACTTAAGTGTTGATGACTCGGAAAGAATATCAAAGGAGTACAGAAGGTAAGGTTGAAATCTTAGACCATACAAAGACAAGATTCCTGCGTGAGCCTTATGTGTGTGTGTCTCGTGTGTGTTTGTCGGTGTGTGTGTGTGTGAGTGACAATCCTATGTGAGTATCTCTGCATGGTGCCAGCACTCTGCTGACAGCAGAATAGGATACTCTGTTGGAGTGGTTTCACACAAGTCGAGTCACACACACACACACACACACACACACACACACACACACACACACACACACACACACACACACACACACACACACACACACACACACACACACACACACACGTAATCCATAGTAGGTGACTTGCTAGAAAGGGACCTATGGAGAAATAGGCTCTGTAGTAAGTGGGTGACAGCTAGGCTCTTGACCACACACACACCCACACCCACACACACACACACACACCCTATGGACTGTGTTGGGGGGGGTCTCGTTGGTCTGTGAGATTCCACCCAACCCCAATTTGCCAAACACTGTCTGCCCCGCGTGGCAGGCGTGGGTGGCACTGTGGCAAGCGGACCGCGGTCAGACGGCACTCAGACGGCAGATAGGCAATGTCTTTTACAAATGACAAACCAAAAGAACGCAGAGATGGTAATACAACATGACGTGACAGGTTACGCGTTCACTTTTAAACATTCAACATCCATTATCTACAGAATGCACTTCTCCTCCTGAACATTTAAGGTTTTGAGACTCAGAGAGCAGGAAAGGCTCCGGGATTGGTGTGTGAGGGGACTTCTCAAGTTATTTTGCGGACTGCGTGTGCCTGAGAGAGAACGTTCCTGAAGCTGACAGTTGGTTTGGCAGCGGGGACCCGGGCCCCCGGGGACCCGGGGCCAGGGGGGGATGTTGCGATAGGTTAGCGCCGAGGGGCACGTTTGGAAAGGTTGGCCCAGGGTTCTTTCTCAGGTGGAGCAGAAGAAGGTCTGCTTTGTGTCCAGGGGAAAATCCCGGCAAAGGGAGTGTGTTGATGGCTGTGGTGGACTCAATGGCTCTGTGTTTAACCGAGGTTGAACGGCTGCACGGTTGAGTTCAGAGTCTCCTGTGTGTGTAGAAGTGGTACGCGGGACCTCCTCAGCGAGCCGAGCTGTGCTCTCAGGGCCGTCGTTCTGGGTAAAGCTCGCGGACGCGTACAGTTGGAACCGCGACATTCCTTTGTCTGACACTCAATTGGTCGGGTTGCTAAATCTGACGTCAAACTTTTGTAAAGCAATATTATGAAGCAATAAACATATTGGATCAGGGCCTGTGTGTAATTGTCCGTCGCATTCTCGGTGGCTCTCAGGATGTTGTTTCAGTGGACTTTTATTTTTATTTAGCTCACTCGATATTTTGTCCCTGGAATCTTTCCTCTCCAGCCTCCGGTTTTGTGACTCGGTGTTGTTGCAGAGGGTGTGGTGTGTGTGGTGCGGTAGGACCAGTATGAGGCCTCCCTGTGTCATATAACACTATTAACACCACAGCAGCTCCCACCACCGCCCATCGCTGGCTCCTCGTGGACCAGGACTCTGGGTGTGGCCCTGGAGAATGACCCTTCCGCTTCCATCTATCTGTCCCGCGCGGGGCTGTCGACCGGCCTCTATTTCTGGGTGGGTTGTCGGCCTGATTGGCTCGGGGGTCACACTGACAGCAGTCGCACAAGTCACACTTTATATTCCTTTCTGAAGTCTGATAGAGGATGAGCTTGAAGCTGGGTGCACACACACGCACACGCACACACACACACACACACACACACACACACACACACACACACACACACACCTGGGTCGGTTGACCGGGGCGTGTCACCTTCTTTCGAGTCTAATTTCAATCACGGTGATGGAAGAGTGGATCTATAAGGGTCTGATTGAGTCAACAGGGAACACAAACTCAGCCAGCAGTCTAGCTCTCCCGATGGTTAAGACGATCAAGACATCTTGTCCGGACACCACCGTTCCCGGAAAAATGACGGTTATAAGTGTTCTTTGGAAGTCTGCCATCTACACCCTTCTTGTTGAAACAAGTTATTACTAAGAAATCCCAAAATCTGGAGAACTGGATTATGCAAATTGGCCAAACTAAAAGGAGACCCCTTCAGCTACGGCATTATAAGTCTCATATTGCACTAGATGGATTTATTTTCACAAACATTGACATTTTCACATGTCCTAGTTAGGCTTGAGTCAGGAAGCTGCCATTACGGACCAATAGGAGGGCTGGCCAGAGCCAGGCTTCAAAACGTCTCCAAATGTACTCCACAATAGAAGGCCGCTGCCACGCTGGGCAGAAGATGAGCTCTACGATCGTCTCTTTCAGAACGTCGACTTGTCCATGTTTTGTATTCCATCTGTGGAAGAGACACCCTCTCAGCAAGACACCAGCTAATGTGCACTCTCCCATTACAGACAGTTACCACGGAAACTGTGTGTGTGTGTGTGTGTGTGTGTGTGTGTGTGTGTGTGTGTGTGTGTGTGTGTGTGTGTGTGTGTGTGGTTCTGCCTCCTATGGCGTTGCCAGGGGAGAACCCTTCTGTGTTTTGCTGTTGCATTTAAAGTGACTGACGGCTGTGCTCTTTAAAAAATAAAGAAAACCACCATGCAAATGTGTTAGCGTGCACGTCCAGGCATGTGACATAAGAAGACTCAGCCAGTTGTTTAAATGACATTCAATTCACCAACTGAATATGCAAACATGGGCCGCAGGACACAGTCCGAACAATAAGCCTGCCTCAGCCAATGGTGGTGCAACAACGCATTATAGACCGATCCATCAATGGTCCAGAATGGACCAAATCAATATTCCTTCATAAACATAACATGTTATGTTTATGTAATCAATAATAATCAATAATTTACTTAACTGTTTTAGTATCAATTCAGTCAATATTCTTACTTCATCCAAAATGGACCAAATAAATATTCCTTCATGAATATAACATTAATACGTAATTTAACTGTTTGAGTACGCAGCTAAACCATTTTTTGGATACCATTTCCGGATGTGAAACTTAATTGAGAGAGTACATTAATACCTAACTTAACTGTTTTAGTACGAGGCTAAACAGTTGTTTTTTTTTTATGACATTTCCGGATGTGAAATTTGGTTGAGGGTATTGAAAAGGGAGAACCTCAGTGGACTGATGGTGGAGTGTTGTTTTAAAAGGGGCCAGGATTATATGTCTGCCAACACAGACACTAGATGTCTCCTGGTCTGTCTAGCACCAGCTGACCCCTGGATGGAAATAGCACCAGCTCTTATTGCAACACACACACACACACACACACACACACACACACACACACACACACACACACACACACACACACACACACACACACACACACACACACACACACACACACACACACACACACACACACACACGTAAAGGATATACTTCAGCACCAAACAATAGTCCCCCAGTCCAACTTTTAAACCCAATTCAGGTGAGAAACAGATGGACAGGGTTGGGGTGGGGGAGGGGACATCCTGAAAAGAAAGGAGGAACATAATCCAATATTTAAAACTTTTCAGTTATTTGGCTAATAATGTTTTCTCTAATGGCATAGTGGTCTCTCTCCATACAGAGGTGTGTGTGTGTGTGTGTGTGTGTGTGTGTGTGTGTGTGTGTGTGTTCATATTCAGTGTGTTTGTGTGTGTGCTCGTGCGTGCATGTGTGTGTGCTTGTGCGTGCATGTGTGTGTGTGTGTGTGTGTGTGTGTGTGTGTGTGTGTGTGTGTGTGTGTGTGTGTGTGTGTGTGTGTGTGTGTGTGTGTGTGTGTGTGTGTGTGTGTGTGTGTGTGTGGCCATTTGCTGGCTAGGCACAAATGCTGTCTAGGTCCTCTCCCTCCTCCTCCTCCTCCTCCTCCTCCTCCTCCTCCTGGGAATGTCACATTAGCCTGGAAGAGGCCCTGTGTGTGTCATTTATGTTTGTGCATGGGTACGTGTCGACTTTGACACAGTCTCATGAGTAAATTCACACACAAATTAGAACTCTTCCAATGACCACCACCTTTGGCCTACAACTGACCCACACTGGCGTCCCAGTCAACACACCAGCATGCAAGCTCTGAACACAAAACCAGCCAGCCACCTCTTTCCTATTACAGGAAATATCATGTTATTCCAGGAGTATGTATGTAAAAGACACACACATACACACGTCATTGACTCTATTAATAAATAGTGTCACTTCCTGGCTAGTGTCCATCTCATGTTGCAGGATTTCAGACCTGTTACAACCGTCCTATAGTGGCGAGCAGGCTGCAAAGCCATCAACATATCAACATAGCGTTAGGGCCACAAATATCCCCATCAGCATTCACCAACCAGTGGAGAGTGGTGTGTGTGTGTGTGTGTGTGTTCTGTCTAGTAGCGACATACTCCTACCCCAAGTTGATATTATTTTCTGTGTTCTTCATTTCCCAAGATAGAGACGTTGTTAATAATGAAATGCTTTTAAGAAACTGGCAGATCTACTTTTCACTTTATAGGCTGGCATCTGAGACGCAATAATAAAGACATAGCAAAGAAGAATCTTTACTTCATCAAAATCAACTGGTTGGCCCCCAAATGTTTTTCAATTAGTGGCACGTGATTAGTCGATTGTTGGTGTTGATAACGTCAATCAAGAGCCCGGTTAGAAGTAGGAAAGGCATCGCGGCAGTGCAGTTTGTCCACGAGTCCCGACGTGTCTTTGCATAAATGCACACGTTTCTAGAGATCCTTTTACTCTGCCACCAGAATCTGCCTGCACACCCCCCCCATCTCACCCCGACGCACTACGACAGCATACAATAAACCAATAAAGTGTGTTATAACATACGGTACTGCTCCTGCCAGCCTGAACCGGAGTTTGAAATACACTAACCAGAGCATCAGAGCGAGTGATGTGTTCGGCTATATGTGGAACAGAAAACACACACATCTGAGAATTATTAATGTAGGGGCTGTAGTGTGGAGCGACCTTCTAAAAATAAGACCCTTTTTTCTTCTTTTTGAAGCATCTGCTACGCATTAGATCAGGGAGGGAGCCCTCTTCACACAGATCCCAGCTTGTCATTAGAGCAACGGGCAGGATGAGAGAGAGAGGGACCCACGGTTTACACCGACCTCTCGCCAAACGCCCGGCAGTAGAAATGAAGGGCGTTTCCACAATTAGCAGAATATGAATCAAAATGTAAACAAGCACACACAAACACATTAAAAGTGTTTGTGTGTTAAAGTCAAAAGACGTGCCAAGACGTTTTAGATTCCCGTCTCTCCCGCGGTGAGAAGGACGACGGTCAACCGTGTTCAGAGGGAGGGGTGGGCCGAGGGTTAAAGCGTAAAGGTAGACCGGCTGGTTAGCAGCATCTGATTCAGGAATAGTCTCCCTGGCCAATTACCAGACCCCTCTGCAGTTAGCCAGACGGCCTCCAGTCACCCAGAGCCAGTGGTTAGCTTGATAAGAGAGAGAGCTGGACATAGAAACACACACACACACACATACACACACACACAGCTGGACAAGAGCAATGTGATATCCTATCTGGCTAATTAGAGAGCCAAAGTAACACTTTAATTAGAGAGGCTCACACACTATAGGCACACGCACACGCACACACACACACACACACACACACACAGGTCATTTCCCCGTTAGTCATGATCTATCGAGACCACAGCCATATGTATCTGTACAAAACACAAACATGTCTGCACATTAGTTTTAAAGCAACTAAACACTGAAACAGTTTTGTGGAGCAGACCCATGGCGCTCCGGCATCAGCAGGGTGTTCACCCCAACAAGAAGAAGACGAGAGTATAGAAGGACGACCAGGCTGCTCCACATTCCACGGACGCCCATTGGAAACACATGGGACTTATTGACACACACACACACACACACACACACAAACACACAGCGCCGGAGCCAGAGCCAAGCCGGCAATGTCCCTGCGACGCCACCCCACCCACGCCGCAGCAGCGACAGCGAGGAGTCATTCATCCGCTCAGCCACCAGCCCCACGCTGGGATGAGGCTCTGGTGCAGCTCAGCCTCCATCTATTACCCAGGAACAGCTCGTCTATATCTCACACACACACACACACACACACACACACACACACACACACACACACACACACACACACACACACACACACACACACACAGATGAAGATTAATTGACTTGGGTAGGGATTATTTACATCCCAATCACGCATCTACTGGTAGTTTTAATAGTGGTGCCATATCTTACAAGCACATATGTTGTACTTCAGGCACCGTTTGTCTGGGCAGGGTCTGAAACCCCATGTTTCTGGTTTGTTGTGGTCTCATGTCAGGCCTGGCTGGGTTCGTTAATTGACGTCCTCTGGCGTCTCTGGCGTTTTTTTCTAAAACGTTCCCTCAGCCACGATAAACATTTGATACATCCCCCAAGAGCAACATCACATCCCACCGAATCAAATAAGGCCTTTTTGGCTGGCGGACATGTTGTTCTGCCCGTTCAATTAACAGTGGAACAACAAACAGTCCATTTCTCCGTAGCAGCAAGGCCTTCCAGGAGACAGCGGGAACCTGCCTCTTATCAGAGCCGAGGGTTTGTGTGCGTTTCTGTTTATAACCAAGCAGTCAATAGCTGCTGACAGCCAGTCAGCTGCTTCGACTGCCCATTTTCCTAGCCCAGCACATGCAAATACCACACACACACACACACACACACACACACACACACACACACACACACACACACACACACACACACACACACACACACACACACACACACACACACACACACACACACACACACACACACACACACACCCATAGGGGTGACAGCTGTCCCCGTGATGACAGGGGGGGGAGATGGATGTAAAAAAACAACAACAATAACTTTCCTCCAGTCCTTCCCAAACAGAAACCCAGAACTCAGAAAACCCTCCACTGTAGGCCTAGTTATAACTCTGACTCCCCTTCGTAAAAGCCCCCTCTACTTTCTGTTCAAGTGGAACAAAACTCCAGTCCTGGTAGACAGAGGAGACGTTTCCCCATTGTGTATGTACAATCATTTAAAAAAATTAAGGAGTTCAGATCATGGAGGCCTTTGTGATCCGGGCCTTGTGATCCGGGTGTAATCGGAATCAGAGTCACAATTGATTCCCCACAGCAAAGCAATTTCATTGTATTCAATAAAGGTCGATTTCATATGCAGAGTTAACGTAGAACCTGATGTGAACCAAAGCTCACTGTTGTAGTGGATCTTATCGAATCAAAGCTCCAAAGTGGAGAGTTACTTTGGATGTAGATTGGTTATGAATGAGGGTTAATGTCTAACAGTCCATCCAACCAAGATACGCAGACTGCTGTCCGAGAAGCTCGTCAGCAACATTTATGATCAAACGACAGTGTGTGTGTGTGTGTGTGTGTGTGTGTGTGTGTGTGTGTGTGTGTGTGTGTGTGTGTGTGTGTGTGCGTGTATGTATGTCTGCGTATGTATGTCAGTGGGCCACTGCTGCAGTGCAGTGCCATGTGGCCTGAATACTAATAGGAAAGACCTCGATTGCGTTCCTCTCCACTCCTCCTCCTCCCCTCCCTCAAGGCGTTACATGTTCCCTGCCAGGCAGATGTTGACCCTCCCTCGCTGGCCGTAACTATTTTTCATTTGTTCTCATCCAGTAGAGACTGAGTCAGATTCACACAGTGGGATACCAGAACTCTACACTCTCGCCTCATAGTGTGTGTGTAGTCCTTCACCTAACAAGCCAAGGACAGTACCGGTCTATCTATTTAGAAATCCATTTTAACCAATATGAATCTACTAGTATGTTGGGTATATACATATTATCAATAATAACCAATCTGTTTCTACTAGTATGTTCAGTACATATCCATATTAACCAATCTGTTTCTACTAGTATGTTCAGTGCATATCAATATTAACCAATAACTTTCTACTAGTATGTTCAGTACATACCAATATTAACCAATAACTTTCTACTAGTATGTTCAGTACATACCAATATTAACCAATAACTTTCTACTAGTATGTTCAGTACATACCAATATTAACCAATAACTTTCTTCAAGCCGTGGCCAACAGTGCTGATTAAGAAGACAATAAAAAAAATAAAGAAAACAATTAACGACCCAGATGTGAGTTTAACTGGCCGTTCTTTCAGTCGGCCATGCCGCCAAACAGAGTTATTTCAGATCATTCAGGGCAAAGGGAGAGAGAGAGCGAGGGGAGAGGGAGTGAGAGCGAGAAAGAGAGGGGAGAGGGAGTGAGAGCGAGAGAGAGAGGGGAGAGGGAGTGAGAGCGAGAGAGAGAGGGGAGAGGGAGTGAGAGAGAGAGCGAGGGGAGAGGGAGCGAGAGAGAGAGCGAGGGGAGAGGGAACGAGAGAGAGAGAGCGAGGGGAGAGGGAGTGAGAGAGAGAGCGAGGGGAGAGGGAGCGAGAGAGAGAGAACGAGGGGAGAGGGAGTGAGAGAGAGCGAGGGGAGAGGGAGCGAGAGAGAGCACAAGGGGAGAGGGGGAGTGAGAGAATGAGCGAGCGAGAGAGCGAGAGAGAGCGGCGTGTGGGTGTGAACGGCCTGTGCCGTCCGTGTGTGCTGGTGGCGCGTGCATGCTAACGAGCTGCCCGGCCGCCACCGGCAGGGAGAGTGAGGAGAGAGAGCGCCGAACAAGATAAGAGCCACAAAGCTGACAGCTGGGCCTGACTGGATCTCTCCGTTTCGATTCCAGTGCTTCCAGAGCGCGGGAGGTCCCCTGCCTCTGCTCCTCCTCTGTTACCTCAGCCTGGCCTCCACCTCCTTCCTCCTCCTCCTCTTAATGAATGAATGACACCCAGGGGGGGCAGGAAGCCACCGTTCAGGGAACCCAGCAGGCACCGCTGCCTTCCTGTGCACCTTGTGCCCTGTGTGGTCTGACTCGTCGAGTGCTTTTGCCGTTGTTAAACCTCTTCAGTCCTCGTGCAACGTGTTTATTATGGCGTAGGGTAATTATGCGCGGGCAGGCCGAGCCTTAATTGGCCTAAAATGCGGGTTATGGATTTCTCGGGAGCTTCCTGTGGGCTTAGTTATGAGATGCAATGGGAAAAGCGATTTAGGAGCGATTTAGTTTTAACTCTGGGAAAGGTATAGCTTCAAAATCACATTATAACTTGAAACACTCTGAAAATAGAGTAACTAGTGTAACTAGTTGTAACTAGTTTGTTTAATTGTCAAGCAATCTTCCTATAAACGCTCAAAGGGACTATTTCCCTTAAAATATTATCAACATATAATATGTTGGGAAGTTTTATTTTGGTAGCGCACTGGTCTCCAGGCAGATTAGAAACAAAAATACAAGTTTTCTCTGTACAGTAAGTGGCTAATTGTACTGTTACAGTACGGTAGTATCACTTCAGATGTGGCATCAGCCTTGCATCACGGTGCATATTCAGGTCAGAGAGGGTTTACACCCCCACCCCCCCCCCCCCCCCCCCCCCCCCCACCTCCCTCTCTTCAATTTAAGCTGCCGAGGCATATTCACACTTATCCTGTGTTCTCCTGAGAAGTCCAGACTCTCTCTGATCTACTTTTCCATGCAGTACCACCCCCTCCACGGGATCCTCTCGGTGTTCCCCAGAACAGCCCTGAGGTGTTGTCCATGGTTAATCCGGCCGGGGCGAGCTGGCAGGTTCAGCGGCAGGTCAATATCAGGGGGAAGTGTTGACAAGGAAGGAACACAAATAAAATAGCAAAGATCCAGAAACAAGCGGATGTTGTACAAACCGCTTGAATTCAGTTGTCGCAATAATCGGAACATCTCCGTCACCCGAGTCTTAGAGAATAAGCAGACAGCAGATGCAACAGCAGATAGCAACAGGAACGGAGCGTCTTGGTGGGTGATAGCTTGATAGCGTCCAGGGTAGAGTGTCAAATCAAACATTCCCTACATAGCAGACGGGCAGCCACATCTGATCAGATAACAGGGCTGACAAAGCACGAACAGTCCACACCATTTCCCCATAGTCTGTGTTTGTCTCGTTCAAAAAACGTTTGAGAGAATGTAAAACCATGAGGGTCTGAAGGTTCCTTACATACCCTATTCGTTGGCCATCAAATGTGTGTGTGTGTGTCCCCTCTATCAGGACATGACCAGCTTACATGTGGCCTCAAAGAGCCAGACACACACACACACACACACACACACACACACACACACACACACACACACACACACACACACACACACACACACACACACACACACACACACACACACACACACACACACACACACACACCGAGGGCATGTTCCCTCTCGAGCCCGCTCTCCTGTCTTTTCTTGGCTCGGCTGTCCCAGTTTTCTCCCGTCTCACCCCATCTGACACACATTCCAGAGACAGACCGAGCGACAGGATTCTGAGGACTGGAATCAATCGACCACAACTTACTACTCTTGCTTAGCAGGTTTTAAAGGCATGATCAGAGACGGGGAAGAAACTGAGTGATAACTCAACTAGAGTCACACTCGAAGCGGCGCAAAGCAATCACAGTGCCAAATCGAACGAGGCTAGTGAAAAGAATCGCACCGTAGGTCGATAAAGAAGGGCAAGGCAGTCCTCCGCATCTTTAACCGCCCTTTCAGAGCGGGCAAGCACTAAAGATGGCACCACAATGACGCCATTGTTGTTCTTCTGCCAGGTGGCAGGTAATGTCCCTCCTGTGGTACAATCCGTGGACACCGCGGTAACCCGTGATTCCAGGGACGTTGATTGTACTCGTGCCTTCAGTTTGCTGTCTGCTTTGTGGAATCTCACCCGATCAAGTCACACCTATTGTAAACACCCTGGGGTGATAAAAAAAAACATATTTCACAACAATCCCAGGTATGACACACAGGATGTGACTCAGTGGACAGGAACACTGGTCGGATTGCAGTGACGGTAAGCTCAGGGAAGGGTGTGAGGGACCTTCAGAGTGACACAAACAAAAACATGCAATAACAAGGTTTTCCCCGAAGGGGAAATGTAAAGCATTAGGGCTTCTCCTGATCGTTGAATACATCACGAGACACGTGACGAAGCAGGGGGTGCCAGTCAGCGCTGCGAGAGGAAAAAGACAAAGACAACCCAAGGACGGACACTGCTTTGTGATTGGCTGAAGCACCACTAAATTATCGCACACACTTAGGGTTCACCACTGCGTTTTAGCTAGTTTGTGTACAAAGATTGTCCAGGAAACCACTTGTGTAGTGTACAGTGTTATGGTTTAGAGCTACAGCGCATATAAACCGTTCTCGTGTGTTATATTAAAAGTCAACAGTGTCCATGTGTCCCAGTTTGAGTCAGACCTCTGGATTCGCTAATTAGCGAGTGGCCCCGCGGACGGGTGCAGTCAGGCCCGCCTCACAGCCGACGGTTCCCCGGGCAACGTTCACAGCAGGAAGAGCGTTAAGCAGGAGGCCAGGAGTTGACTATTAGTTCATTGTAGGATTTCCCCGGCTACTGCCTTCAATAAAAGAAGGTAGTAACGACCCAAAGATGAGAAGGAGCAGGGTCAGAGAACCGCTAGGAACCTTGTGGGGACGCCGTCTTGTCCAAACCCTTAGCATCAGTCCATTATAGAAGATGCAACATTATTGGACCAATATTGTTTGAAATAGGCTGCTTGTTTGTTTGATTTCCCCATTTTGGGGATTGGCAATTTCATGACAGTTAGTGTGTTGTAATGATCCCTAAAGACCTGTGCATTTTAATTTACAACCACCTGGAATCCGGAACAGGAGGGATGTCATCCGGTCCCTGACAGCCTGACCCCCAAGAGGTCATACTGACTAAAACAAGCACAGTCCCAAATGAACAAACTAAAATAATAACGATAAATGGAAATAAATGGAAAGGTGGAAAGGGAAAATAGACCAAGGGCAATAAGACTGAGGCTTTGTCAAACCAAGACAAAACATTACACTTTGAGAGTGTTCAAGTGTTTATTTATTTATTTTGGTGTCCTAAGTTAATTTAAGTCCATTTACAAAGTCCTTTCATAGTGTTTTTAATTGTTCTCGATATTCAATCATGCTTGATTAAATAAAAGCCAAAATATTTTTCCTTGTTTTTTCCAAACCCTCTTTCTAAGTGATTTCCCACACTGGGGTTTAGGATTAGAGTGTCGGATCTCCTTTGAACCAGGGCCCTGGGAGCCGTTTCAAACGCTGCATGTAGCACGCGGCAGGAATGAGGAGAACCTTCAGTCTAATTGTACATGATTGATCCTAATGGCCACAGCGCTGAGGGGATGTTTCCGCTCCATTTAAGGCAGAGCCGACCGGGGCCTGTAAACAGGTCCGATACCTTCCTGCAGCGCAGTACGGACCGAGAGGGCAGCCCGACGTATGAGTGAACACAGAGGGGTCCGTCATTAAGGGGGGGGTGGGGTTACGCAGAGCTAGAGCGAGCGGAACGGAATGGAGACAATCAAAGTGTGCGACTGAACATCTAAATCAAAGCGTGGTGGACATGCAGAGGAACATTGGAACATTATCCTAGCTATCTTTGTTGCATACGGGGAATGGGTTAACCTAGCGATTGCTAGTGCTTGGCCCTTGGTTCCATGAACATCCTTGCTGTACCGACAGCAAGATTTCGTTTCTCTTTCTTCTGACAAATGTACTTATTGTAAGTCGCTTTGGATAAAAGCGTCTGCCAAATGCCCTCAATGTCACCTTGCCGCGTTCCCCCACCTCTGCCCGTGTGTGAGGAGAGGTTGAAAGGTTTCCAGCGAGAGACGTGTTGGGGATAATTAGAAGCAGGGACAGCAGACTGACAGTCAGAACAGGACAACGCCGACTTGTTCACAATAAAGGCCCTCAGAACGCAGCCTCAACGCAGTGTTTGTGTGTGTGCGTGTGTGTGTGCGTGCGTGCATGTGTGTGCCAGTAGATATTAGGTTCTGGTTGTGTGCGCGCGTGTCCCCTCTTTATGTATGTGCTCATTCATGCAAACGGCGGTACCGAAAAACCCATTCCTTTTGTCAGAAGGGGGCCAGTGTCACGCAGTGAAAGGCTCATTCTAAATGTTTTACCCGCGGTGAAATTTTACCCGCCATGCCACTGCACACATGCGGCGCCCACGCCCACACACACACACACACACACACACACACACACACACACACACACGGTCCATTCAGAGAGCTCCGCATAGAGGGCGTCTATGGAGAGGGGAAGCGGGACACAGAGAGCTCAGTGAGAGGATGAACTCCAGCTCCTCCGCTATCTGTGTTATCTCTATTTATCCTTGTCTACGCGGCGTCACACACGAACCGCCAAACTAACAGCGCGTCAATCACAGACACGCACCCAAGCACGACGTGACTGACGAGAACATCACAGGAACACTGTGAATAAATATACGTTTAGTGAAATAATGGAATCAGACAGTAATGAAGACAGTATACCAATGATTGTGACTTCATTCATGTATTTGAACACTGACTACTGGTAATAAAATATAGGCTCTGGTATCCATCCATCCATCTATCTATCCATCTATCTCTACTGTATATGCTCCTGTTGCGCAACAAATTTCCCTTTGGGGACAATAAAGATTCCTGATCTTGAACATCCATGATCCAAGAGTGTAAACACGCTTGGCACTGACGAAAACAAGACAGAGGAAATCCTCATGGCAGCAATTTGAATGAATCAATGTTTTAGCACCATTAGAATCACGAGCATGAATCCACTTTGAATAAAGGCCTGGTCAGCGCAGCGGTGGCTCCTGGTCTCAACAGAGGAGCTGAACCCGAGTGCAGTTCACCTCCAACGCCTAGGGGCTCCCAGCGCCCTAACAGATGGCCGCTAGCCCCCTGGCACGCAGCTGATGGCTCCTTCCCCCACTAGTATGTGTGTGTTATGTGTATGTGTATGTATTTGTGTGCATGTGTGTTTATGTTTACGTTCATGTGTATGTTAATGTGTATGTATTTGTGTGCGTGCGTTAACGTGTGTGTGTTAGTGTGTGTGGTAATGTGTGTGGTAATGTGTGTGTGTTTGTGTGTGTGTGTGTGCGTAATGTGTGTGGTAATGTGTGTGTGTGTGTGTGTGTGTGTGTGTGTGTGTGCAACGCCATCCACCCAATCTAAATGTGACCCTCATTCGACGCGTGGGCTAGAAGCTGGAGGACGGACAGATGGACAGATGGATGTTCCACTCCTCTCCGTCGTTCTCCCTAAAGCTCCCTCCTCTCCTCATCATACTTTCCTTCACTCATTCCTGATTTGCCCTTGGGAGAAGGTGTGTTTATGTGCAGACGGAGAAGGGCGACACAGGGGGGTTAGGAGCAGAAAGGTTTAGTGAGGATGACAGAGCGCGCACGCACACACACACACACACACACACACACACACACACACACACACACACACACACACACACACACACACACACACACACACACACACACACACACACACACACACACACTGTCTGGGACCGGCTGTCTACACACCTGTCCCGAGGTCTCTGGCCAAGATTCAGCTCAGTAGAGGTGTGCGTGTGTGTGAGTGTGTGTGAGTGTGTGTGAGTGTGTGTGTGAGTGTGTGTGTGTGTGTACATACAGGGGTCATATTTGATTCAAAGGCAAAGGAACAAAAGGGGAAAACTAAGTGTTATCAAGAGGCCAACTTGAGATAAAGGCTTGCTTCAAAAGGTTCTGCTGTGTTGAGGTTCACATGAGAATAAAGTTATTAATATCTAATACAGAGCCTTGGCCCACAGCCTCCATCCAGTCCTTCTAGACACACAGGTTTCAAGGAAGATATAGGACGTCCTTCTTTTAATCCTATAATAACATCTCTACCTCCCAATCTAGACGTCAATAAAGCACTATCAAAATTGTAACCCTGTGGAGGTGTGTGTGTCTGTGTGCATACATGTGTCTGTGTGCATGTGTGCGGGTGTGTGTGTGTGTGTGTGAGAACAAAGGTGGTCTTTGTTGAGTCATTAACTGACTGATGATTTGAGGCGTGTGTGTTAATGCATGTTGGAGGTTAACCACTAAAGAAAAGCGAGCCAAAGTGCGCACACACACACACACACACACACACACACACACACACACAACAAAGAAAGCACAGACAAGCACTCGCGTGCAGATGAAAACAGACACGCCCTTTACCTAAAGGGCATCTGTCTAGACCTACAACCCAGGCAAAGTATCAACTGGTCAAAGACACGTGTGTGCGTGCACGAGCGCGTGCGTGCATGTGACACATACACAAGTGTGCACGTTCACACACACTAGTGTATGTTGAACAGATTACAATCAGCCCTTGCAGCATTATATACAATGATTCACATTCAGCACAATGTCAGCAGGACGAATTTAAACCTAAAAAAGGTTTGCTTCAATGCCCTTTTCTGATTCTAAAAACTGACACTAGGAAATGACCTTCTCCCTTATAATGGATGTTGTGAGTTTACAGGTTAATCCCAGTCTGAGGCTAGAATCACAAAGACGTTCCTCAACGCAGTGCAACGCAAACAAATCTCCCAGGAGTGAAATCCACGTCCCCCTGAGAGTTTTTAACCTGCAAGTAATCCGTGTCACATCTTAATAAACAAATGGATGGCCTTGGCTCATTTTACCAGAGATATACAGTATGTGTTTTAATATCATGTCCTCAGGAGCAAGGCAAGAGAACCAAATCTTTCCAGTATAACCAGGTCTGTGTTTGTTCAGGTCTGTGCACACAGTGCACAAACTCCGCTCCCAACATGCAAGCGTACTCTAGTATATTCCTAAAACAACGTGCATGCTGCACTGGTGCATCCCATCTCTCTTCTCTCCCGCTTCACACCTTTCGCTGCACACGAACGCACGCATATTATTAATTACTTTGCTCTGTCGAGACATGTCCATAAAGTTTAGAAGGGCATTCTCAGTTTGAAATTTTCCATACGTTTAAGTGAAAGCAGATGGCTGCGGCGACAGGCATTTTTAACGGCGCTCCCCTTCAGTTTTATTTCGACGTGAATGTTTTATAGAGCACAACTAAACGGCCGGGTTAGGGAATCGTTCAAGAGCCCCAACAAAGACACGAGCGCTATAAATCTCAAACGGGCCAAGAGAGGAGAGCGAGAATGGCACTAAATCTTCACAGTCCTTTGTGGCTCTGCAGCACGTGTGCGTGTGCACGCGCACAGTGTGTCTGTGAGGGAGTAAAGGGTGGAATGAAGGAGAGGGGCAGAGGAGCCCCTAAACCCTAAACCCCCGGACGCGCGGGGCAGGGAGAGGAGAGTGAGACGCAAGTGGGTAATGGTTGAGGACTGGGGAACGTCTCTCTCACAGTGGCCAGGGGCCGTGAACTGAGGCAGGGCCGGCGGCCGAGTGGAACATAGGGCCAGCTCCGGGGTCTCGCCTGGCCTTTGAGAGAAGCGGGCTTTTGTCTGCCGAGGTTGCGAGTGCTTAGGGGTCTGTTGGCCGGTGCGGAGCGCGGGGACAGAGAGCTGGAAGTGTGCTCCGAGATTGCCCCCGAGACAGAGTTAATAGAGCGTCTGTTGTGAATAACCGGGAGTGGCCGCTGAGAAGTTCGGAGTTATGCGAGGAAGATGTACAAAGAGAGCTTTCTGTTCGGTCGTTGATGGTCAAGTGTTATAAAGAAGATGGCCACTGAAAATAACACAATGCCGCGCTACTCACATTTCATAGTATCATGGAGTGCTGTGACCAACATATTGACAGCCGTACATATTGACACCCTCTGGTGCCAAGTCCATCTGGCAACGGTGAAGCCCAGACTGACTCTGTTCAAAGGGTCTTCGTCGCCATTCAATGACGGCTATGAAACTAGCAGAAGTGCCGTTTCCCCGGGGAGAGCTTACTGGCTTTACTGGGAGCACCAGGGAGGAATGGGAGAGGGAAAACCAGCGGAGGAAAAACAAGACGTGAAGTGGTTTTAGTGAAATACAGCTTTGGGGCTTATTTAAAACACTGCAGCTGGGATTGTGTCCTTCGGACATGTGCAGACAACTTTACAGAAGAAAGTTAGCATTCAGTCGTTTGGTGGGCTGGGTGAGCTTTGGTGAAAGGAGACAAGAGAGAACATGGGTTGCATTTAGGGGAGACAAGTGCACACGTGTATGTGCACAGTGCACACATGCACATGTGCACACGGGCACACATGCATGTGCCAAAGTGCATGCATGCACGTGCCAAAGTGCATGCATGCACACATATAATACACGCACGTGCAATGGTGTGCATAGTGCCCACATGCACACATATGCATGGGCAAAGGAGCACTCCCAGCACTCGTGTCCACTGGTACAGTTAATGAGCTCCTTGCTAATGTAAAGATCTTTCTGGGTCAATTAGAACAATCATATGACCCTACTCCTCCACTGCAAAACTTCAACGGGCCCCATCTCCCGATCACCCCATCACCACACTCGCTGACCCCTCGGCTCGGTGGGAACGTGTGAGGTACATGGAGGATGGAAGGTTCCCTCACACATGCTAAACATGATTGAGAAACAACCAGGACATGCCAACTAACATACACTTAAACATGATTAGGACTAGAGCTGGGTGATTAATCAATTTTTTATCATAATTCGAATTTATGGTTTAGGATGTTTTATTTATGGTTTTCAAAATGAAAATCGATCACCCAGCCCTAATTAGGACACACTAGCTAACTTACACTTAAACATGATTGAGAAACAACCAGGACACACCAACTAACTTACACCAACACTTACAAAGTGACAGCTCTGTTTGAAGCAGAAACAACAGCAGACCTCTGTGTATTTTTGGATAGTTCAACGACAGAGTTATGATGTTGGCTCTTTGGGAATTACATTGATCGTTTAGCTAGCTCCTGTACGTCTACATTTACGTTTAAGGAAACGTAGTGGACTGCAATAGAAGCTCAGAGACACATGGGAGTACCCTAGTTAAGGGGAAAACAATGAAATATGGCTTCTTTGACATCAGGTAGCATGTTCGGCCCTCTATCTAAAGCTCCCATCTTTCTTCCTGGATCTACCCAAACGGTGAGCATATAGCAGTTGTGAATTTGAGTGATGGGCGTAGAAAACTGAGAACAGCAGGCCTTGTGAAACGACTACAGCAGAAACACTGCGACCCATTGAAGAATCCTAACTGTATTACCAGATGCCTGCAGGGGGCTTGACTCGCGTCTGGAATACTAATTCAGGGACACTCCAGAATTACCTATACCGATAGCAACATGTGCATTGTGGAGTTAAGGGGTTACGCTTTTCAAAGTGCTAGACATCGCTTTGTTTATTCACTAATCAACCTCAAGAGAAAAAAAGCAGCTGTAAAGAATTGCCCTTTCTTTGGCACGTCTTATAATCGTAATAGTTTGAACTGCAGACACCCCAGGTCACCAATAACCCACTAAATCTGCCATGGACCCTTGGCTTTATTGAAGGGTGGTTTTATATTATCATTACTCCCTATACAGTGAGCTGAACCTTGGAATAGATGGTAATTGAAGCTGCGGAACGGGCTGCATATGTCTGCCATGTGTTGACCTCATCATTGCAGGCACACAATGAGCGAGTGGAACCAAGTCATTCCTCAAGGGGAGGGGAGAAGGCCCAGCCAAGACAGTGGCCACTTAAAGAGCAGAAAACACCATTAGTGTGTCCGCGGCCTGTGTGATGGAGGGCTCAGGGTGATTCAGGGGAGGCCGCATGGCGTGTGGAAGGACAAGTGTTGAGGTCAGGGAGTAATAACTACTGGTGAGGAGAGGTCGGAGGAATGTGGGGCAGTATAGAGGACGTTAACGTGGTCGTAACCTACCCATTGTCAGATGGAGTGTGCCATTTTGGTCCGACAGCAATGCCCACAGTTACCATCAATTGAAGAATATGAGTATGCCATGTTGAATGTAGAAATTACCATTAAATGGTTCAAACTTATCAACCTAGTTTTAAACAATCGGCCCGCATCTCTTTTCCTCTTAGCTGCAATAGCCGAACATCCTGAGATTGTACAATTGAATACATTAAATTCACTCATACTGGTAAATCAGCCATGCATGTCTCATTTGTGTTGCTAATTAGCCAAATGCTAATGCTATTAGTATTAGCCAGTAAAAGTTATTCACTGCATGTAGTGTTAATTCCAGCTTGGTGCTACCTCAGTAAAAACCCAGGCTGCCCCTTCCTAGTGGGGGACCAAGGGGTAATTACGCCAGCATAGAGACGACAGCTTACCCGGGCAAAACACTGGCAGCTCACCCCGTCATCATGGGCTCTAAGTGTGTGCCTTTCACAGCGTGGGCTTTGGTTAGATATTCGGGAGGACCGGAACGCCGCTGGGAGCAAGCCCAGCGTTTCCGGAGCACACTGGGAATTAGCTTCACGCGCTGCAGTCGGTTTTTTGGGGGGGGGCCGACCGGAGGCCGCGTTAAAAAGGGCGGGAGAAAAGTCCCGCTCTGCTGATGGTGCTGGGTGGGTTAATGAATATGTATTTGCGTCATCCATACTTAATGTGGCCTGAATAAATAATACTTTCCTGTTCGGAATTAATACTGGGAAAAAAAAATAAAGTCTGTTGTTGCTCTGCTAGGGTTTGCCCTTATCAAGTTTCTCGGTGCAGTTAGAGGAGCCCTTAAAAAACGTTTTTCCCCAAACCCGGGCGATTCTAACAAGTCTCCACAGTCACGCAGTTCACACCGGAGCCCCCACAGCATCTGACAAGCCCGGGCAGACCCGACGCTGGGGCTGCTGACAGGACCCTGGTGCATCAACACACCGAAACATGGACGCATGCATGAACACACGCACATAGAGACACACACACACACACACTGACGCATTGGCGCACGGAGATATGAAAGCATGAATGAACACACACACCCGATATTGTTGTGAACATTGACTGAGCTGGAAATATACATTTTCATCTTTTCATAGAGACGTGCGTGAGCGCACACACACACACACACACACACAACACACACACGCCATTGCAAATTAGTGTACTGAACCCTTAATTATATTTTGAATAAACTCTTTCAGGTATTGATTCGGTAGTGAACGACTTAACTCTCCTTTTCTCTGCGTTACTTCCAAACGTGTCCTGATCTTATACTATATACCCCAAAGCTAAACACACACATTCTCCGCCGGCCTGGCTGTTTCTCCCTTGACCCACTCTGTCTGTTCCACTTCCTAGAGCGCTGACCTCATCCCCCGCGCCCGTGGTCTTTGGGCCAGCTGGGGCACCGCGGTCTCTACTGGGTAGAATACCACACACAGGCGCACACACACACACACACACACACACACACACACACACACACACACACACACACACACACACACACACACACACACACACACACACACACACACACACACACACACACACACACACAGGTGGCCCGTAGGAATGGGAGACTAGAGTTAATTGGCCTTACACAGACACAAACACAGACCCACACACGCAGAGAAAGACACATAATACACAGAGAAAGAAAATATGATCTGCTCCAAAGCAAGAGGGATATCGCTCGCTAGAAGAAGAAAGGAAAATGTCATAAAAAAAAAACAAGGTATGCAAGCATACTTAAGACCAACCGACCACATGCACAACCGTTTTAAGGGTACGTTGTGAGTGTACGTTGGCCTGGCAAACGGATTAAACTAATTAACTTGTATATATAACAACAATAATTAAACGCTTAGAGCGGGAAAAGCGCCAACCATCAGAACAGAATAGAAAGAGGGTATGCGAAAACAAAGTGAAAGGTGTGTTCCTTCACGCCCGACCTCGACTGACGAGTGAGTGGACTTAGTGCAGAGGGGACAGCCCATCAGATCGCAGAATGAGAATACGCTCTAGGTTTCGAGCTAATCTTCCGCCGCGGGCCAAATTACTGATGTTAACTTAAGAACACAGAGGAGCGCTCGTTCTCCCTGTGGGCGAGTGTGACGGCGCCTCTTTGTGCCGGTGTGACAAGGTGACATCATCCTCACCGCCACCTCACCTGAGCTCAGGTGTTTCTTAAAGTCTCTCTCACTCTCGGTGTCCACTCACTATTCTCTACGACGAGGTGTGTGTGTGTTCACGTTAGGTGTCGTGTGGCGTCGCTTCTTGTAAAGCTGTGGTTTGCTGCAGATAGGCTGCCTGTCAAAGCATTTCACATCCCCTTGAAAAGGGAAAGAAAATAATGTTATGTGATGTAATGTCGTCTGTTGATTATGTTAGATAAATCGTTCTGTGTATTCCACCTCTGGAGTGCTCGGTTGAAAAGCCCTTCTCATCAACGCAAATTGTCTAGAAAGGGGTTTTCTGTCAATCGTCACTCATGGCTTTTGAGCCATCTAAAGAATGTGGCTGATGTCCGTTTTGTCACTTAGCTCAAAACAATCAATTCACAACCAGAGGCACCAACAAAAACCATGAAGCGGCTTGTCCGTCGAATTAACAACGGCCATTTGTGCAGCTATACAGCAGAACGCAACAAGGAACATCTATTAAGGAGATGTCAGGGCCAAGAGCTCATTCAAATGTATTCAAAGCAAAAAAGTGGGAAGAGTTGATTGAAGTTGGACCTGTCTGATGAACCATGGACCACGCAGAGATATCAGGTGGTAGATGTCATAATGGCTCCTATGCCCATGTGTATTCCATGCCTAATTAAGCATGTGTGTTTGTGCCTGTGTGTGTGTATTCATCTATAATGTTTGTATTTGTTGGAGGTACAGGTTGGTAATCCATTCCAATAGACTGTGGATAATAGAATACAAAACAGGGATAGAGTCCTTTGTCCAGCAACTTATGTCCTTTCTCTCCGATTCAAAACATTCTGTACTTAGCATTCCAGTCCTTTTATTCCACTAAACCCTTTTATATCCTTGGAGGCAGTCGGAAAAGTGAAAGGCCCCCAAATGCATGCATTTTCAAGGAAACACCTTTCTTTGTGTGGAGGAATCGCTAGCTAATTCGATGCCCAACCCAATCTCTTTACCCACAAATGATGCCAAGTGCAGTCAGGCATTGTTTACTAAATTGCATGCAAGAAAAATCATTAAAACTGAATGTCGACCTAGTTAGAGTGATACTTTGCCTGTGGGCTAATGAAATTGCCTCATTATTGCCTAGCTCATTAGTAGCATGCTAGCAGGTATGCTGCAGTAAAGTACGACTCCCTGTAACTATGGTCTTAGAATTACACGCTGAGGTTGTTGTTTGTTTACTGCTGACTGCTAAAATATTTTAATAATTAATTTACATATTTTATATTCATAGTCATTTGTGAACTAGTTTGATGCTATCGCAGATTGACGATTAGATAGTTGGAAGATGTCTTGCCACATATTTTTATGGTATCCAATTATATTTTATTACGGGTGAATTTATTTAGCTTCCAGTGCTTATTTTCTGATAGCTAAGAACAAGACTGTAGGCCATCAAAGGATGTTATGAAATGATGGATGTTTGTTTCATGGTATATTAGGGCTAATAAAAATTGGATGATATAAAAAAAGTTGATGTTGCATTTTGACGACCTGTATCTGAATCAAGTGCACCAACAGACTTTGTTCTTTGGTTTTGAAAATCAGCCCGTTTTGTACTTCATACCATAAAGGCTCCTTGGAATCCCATGGTACTGAGATGGACCCTGGTACAGATTCTATTTAGCACCTATCTAGCACCTATTTTGTGCATTGATGGTATAAACTGGAGGAAAACGTGTATCTTGACTTGTGAAAGAAGGTAAAATAGACCTATTAGACTTTGGCTGTGTAAGAGAAATAGTGGACTAACTAACTTAAAAACACATTTTTTTAAGGAAACCGCTCATGGAAAACCTAACATTAATTCTTCTTTGTTTTTGCTTTGTTTTGATTCTCCTTTTGAAGACTCCAGCTGGTCTCGTGATTCTTCTAGATAACGCATCAATAAACATTCAGACGAATGCGGGCTGAAGAGACGCCAAGTCATAATCCTACAGTTAACTAGCTTGACGAGAGTCAAAACACGAGAGGGTTTGAAATTATTGTAAAAAAAGTACTACAAAGAAAGATGGACGCTTTGTTCTCATTGACAACTGTTGGGAGGTGGGGGGGGGAACTTTAGAGATATCTTGTCTCTGGTTTCGTCTCTTTGAATGGCTCTAGCATGAAGCTACTATGGGGAGCATGTTGTTAGCTGTCTGGTGGCTAGTAGTGCAGTGTGTGCGATGCAGGACCTCTGTACTGTGGGCTATCTGATCTCCTCCCAAACTGGGCAGGTGGCTTCAGAACATAAAGGCAACTGTAACCCTCAGGAACACGTGCACACACACACACACACACACACACACATAAACAAACGCAGAAACTCACCAGCCAACAGATGTGATGTCTTTGTGAAGTAATCCTGCGCTTTTACTTTGAAGTGAACAATATGGTAAGCCGATCTTTACAAAGCCCAAAGTAACCGAAGGCGATCCGTCGTTTGCAAGACAAGAGCGTATCGAGATGATAAATTATTTCTTTAATTTTTCCTTCTCTTCTTACATCTTTTCCCTAAAACATTTGTCTGCTGGAGGCCTCAGCCGATGACGTGAGATTTCAGGGCCATTCGACTGAAAGTCCAGGGGCCACAGGCACACAGCTCTGCGGAGGGGCAATCAAACTAATGCTCACAGAGAAAGTTTGGAAATCTGTGTAAGCAGTTATTTTCCGAGGTGTTCAAACGGTAAGGGGTTTTCTGTCGTTACATACCAATCGTTCTTAGAATTTTGCACATGTGAACAAGCTTAGAGTCACCACATCAACTCCCATAGTTGACCCAACATGGTTCTAGGAATACCTATAATTACCTGGATTTCTCAACAGGAAAGTTAGGAAATGGCTAAAGTGGTGGCCGACTACATTTGGAGAACATTTGGATTTTCCGCTAATGCGTACGTGTTTTCCGAATGTGTAAAGCGTTTCGGATCACACCTAATTCCAAATATATCAGGGGTAGCGTCTGGGGTGCGTATATACACTTATTATCACCTCACAGATGTAATTATACATCGGTAATTCTGTGTGAAACCCAGAGAATCGCAACACCGTTCATTAATGCATCCCTGATGTACCACCTAATGAAACTAGGGTTTAAAAAACACCCTGAATGTAAAAATCAAGCTTCGTTTTGCATCAATCGAAGCATGAGGATTGGTTCCTGGTTAAACTAGTGACTACCTACCATAAGACAAGTGACGTCACTTCACATCATTCATCAGAAAAACGGCTATTACATGTTTCACCAGAATCTGTTGTTTAGCCTGATTTTAATGGTAGGTTACTCTTGAAGACAGACAAAAGGGTAATTGCGGCAGATCAGACTGCTGCTATAACACAGATCACAGATGCAGTGTCAAAATTACACTCTTAACAAAGGATCTTTGCACATTGCCTCTCTGCTACTCCGGCAGACAGTATGACCGCAATGATAGCGTTCAGCTTCCACAACTAAAAAAATACTTTAATCATTGCACTAATTCCCATACCCCTATCAGAGGAAAAACACCTATTAGTCAAACAGGTGTGCCTGGCTGTTTTTGCCTGTGTGCAGGCATGGGTAAACGAGACTTTGTGTCCCATGTCTGTGTTTGGGTTGGTGTAGCTCAGACTACTGATGACATGGGGATAGAATGTCCTAAATAAGCAGCACCCGTCCATCCTAAAGCATATACTAGTATACAACAATGCCTTCACGTTCAGAGTCATAAAAATAAACCCTTGTTCCCCTGTCAAACTAATCAATCATCTGCATCTGTCAGTGAACACCACGCGTGTCACTGCTCTCCTCCCACAATACTGTCTGTAGCTTAGAACAGCAGCGGAGGCATGACTTAGCATGTTTAGGTACATATGTTTGGGGCGTGCTGAGAGAGAGAGAGCGAGAGAGAGCGAGAGCGAGAGCGAACAACAACAAACGAGTGAACGAGATAAACCGGCCTCATCGTTTTAATCAAACACTTAAACACGGCGTGACAGGAGGCAGAACTCTCAGTGCGCAGTGCCTGTCGTTGGTGTGAAGTGATGAATGCCTGCGTCTGTCTCACCTCCTATTAATAGAACGGAGCGGGGTGTCAACGCCAGGGACAGGGAGAGAGCGATCTAATCGCTCAGGCTTTGTCTCTCTCCAAATCTTTCCATCTCAGCGGTGGATCTCCTCAAGAACGTGACTAGCGTTCAGCCGGTCATCATTCTGTCTGAAAATCAGTCAGGTTGAGGAAAAGCCCGACTTACTATGTCAGTTTTTATTTTTTATTTTAAGGTTTCACCTCTCATGCGTGCACAAACATGCAGAGTGAATTATACTGAGCAAGAATTCTGCGAAGGGTGAGCACTCAAACTCTGGCAGGGAAACCCGCGTGATGCACCATGAGAGAGAGTGGAAATCCATTTAGCGCTGACCATCACGCTTGCCTCCCCGGCAGAGCCCTCCAGGTCAGAGACAGGGACGCGTCGTTTGAAGGATAAGTGGATAAGTTGCCAGCTGCTTGGAAACCACACACACACACACACACACACACACACACACACACACACACACACACACACACACACACACACACACACACACACACACACACACACACACACACACACACACACTTTTCCTTATCCCTACCTCGTGAGTTGGTAGCCAGGTCGGCAACTTTCTGGAAGGCATCTAGGAAGGCTGCCGCTGCAACTACCGTGGCTCTGTCGAGGGAGAGGGGAGAACAGAGAAAAGTTAGAACACACGAAAAAACTTATTCCCTGTCATTAAATAAAAAAAATAGACAAAGGAAAATGTGCGCACAATATGTCACGGCAAAGGTGAACACACACACCCGACGGGGTCAGAGTTCTGCCATGGCTAGTTTACAGCGGTGATGACATAGGGTTGGGGTTTGCCTAGCCTTGGGCCAACAGAACATTGTTGTCAACAGCAGCTCTATGTAAAGAATCGTGTGAAGCACCAATGCACGTACGTATGCATGTGTAGCTCTACAATGGAGCGGTTGTGTTGTGTCTGTCACAAGCTGCCGCTACACTATCAGTGGAATGTGAGCTCCCCATCAGATACCAGATGCTCTTCAGATGGTGGCTCCTTGGCAGAGTGTTAAACACCGGTGAGACTACCAATCCCCACGGTGGCCTTCACCTATAGGTGGAGATCTACCGATTCAAGCGGTCTAGAGCCCAAAGCACACTGCAGTGTTCAAGACCTGCTTTCCACGGCAACACGCATCTAGCCAGTGGAAGTGGAGATGAAACGTGTGTGTCCTTTCCTGACTACAAACACTAATCACAATTAAAGTACAATAAAGTTAAACTTGACAATGTTAAAAGTTACAAGTTAAACTTGACGATGACAAATCCGTGAAGTATGTGCCGGTCTGACCTAAGGGACACCTTAGCCAACCAGTAGAAACATTAAGGTCCCTTAAAAGCATTGCATGCAGCGATAGGGAACAACAATGAAGGAACCAAGGGAGGAACTTTTAGTTGACATAAAGTGTCAACATTTTCCATGGCAAACTTGGGCCACAATGTTTGTGCTGACCTTGTTTGCTTAGCCGCTGACACTTTCCACTGGCCAGATAGGACACCTACTACAGGCACCTGTGAATTTCCATACGCTCTGCAGATATGCAGCCTTTACAGGACAGTAAAAGGTTGATTTACCTGATAGCTAGCATGTATATGCGGATGTTGTCATGGCACTATAAACGTGGCACAGATAGACCTGACTACATACTGTGCTTAGGAGGTCGCTATTGAAGTGGATGTTAAACGTCTGCCTGTTTGAGTTCTAGCACATAATGTTAAGTCAATGCTGTGTCAAAACAATATATTCAAGAGTATAATAGTAGTTGAGTGTGTAGAGTCATTCATTACTGTGATACTATATTTACGATTTTCATTCGTAATCGAGTTAAATTTGAGTGTTCCCCCATTGCAGTTACATGGGACACTTTTATTGAGTTAAAAGCTCGGAGTAACCACTTCTCATGTTGGGTTGTTCCATGACAGCCAGAGCTTGAGACAACCACAAAACTTTGAAAAGGTGTATCGTCGCTCAGACGATTCCTACATGTAACCCAGGCTCCTCACTCAACCATTGCTTAATGACTACGAGGTCTGCACCCTTTCATTCGTCATGATGCACGTCATATAGAAAAACTATAAATTAGGTTAAAGAGATTTAGTTGATCCTTGAGGGAAGAACCTGTCTGCAGATTGTAAGCCTGCACCATCATCTTGGTTCCATCTGAGGCTATCAATGGCATGTGTGCCTCGCAGCGAAATGTTGTTCAGTTACAGCTGAGGGAATAATGCAGTGTTTTTCCTCTCCGTGAGTGATGTTTCATCTCGTGACAAGGTGTCGCTGCCTTAGTGCTGTGAAATATTACGTTTCAACTCATATGCGTTCATCGTTCCAACGATGAACACACTAAACAGCACGGGGTAGCATAACAGGACAGTTGAATGGGACATACCAGAACCCAGGTTCCCATGTAACCAACATATTCAGTACAGGAAATTTAAACCATGGTAAACCACAATAAGGAGGTGATCTATCAAGCTTAGCTTAGCTTAGGTCAAGTCCATGCTACGTCAGAAGGTGACGTTGAACAACAAACATAAAAGAAGAGAAATGCATTGTACCAGAGCAGCCAAAGTCTGTCACTTTCACCTCATTCCTCGCCGGCTCCGTGTCTTAAGGAGCTAGGGGCAAAGGGAAGGAAACGAAGACCAGAAACGCTACCTGTGAACCGCAGGTCCACTGCTGAATGGACAAGCAGTTCCTTTATCATGGCAACAAGGAATGGTGACACATGATGTCGGGGTCTGCCCAAGGGGCTGACCAGTTACCACAAGGGGCCTGGGTGTGTTCCCACTGATGAAAAATGAACACACACACACACACACACACACACACACACACACACACACACACACACACACACACACACACACACACACACACACACACACACACACACACACACACACACACACCTATTTAAAGCTTGGTGAACCTCTACTTACATGCCTCCTTCGCTGCAACTGCGTGCAATATATACAATATCTTTTTTGGTTTATTTTTGTTTTACACTACACTGTGCAGTGTCGAGTTGTACCAGTTGGCACAAACACTGTTTTTTTTGCAAAGTGTGGCTTTCCAACCATCATCCCATTGTGCGGGAGCTGCTATGAACGCTCCAACACAGCAGTGGAGCGAAACACCAGTCTCCAGTCTGACGCAGAGACAACAGAGATTTCCACTTCCATGTGGAAATCCACTTACCCGACGACGAGATGAAATGCAACGCACCCCTTATAATTTTAAATATACACTCAGTGGCATGAAGGCATAACTCTGCAATTATCTAGTTATGACTACGGAATCGAAACTCCCACATTCGCCTTATACATATGTAGACGACGACCCTGTCACGGCGCTGGGACAAGCTACACTTAACCAATCAGAGGGCAAGCTGATCTATATCAGGTCGTCTTGAAAGGGACGTTGTTGTAGGAGATGAATATTAGAGAGTGTGTGTCTCTATGTGTGTGTGTGTGTGTGTGTGTGTGTTTGTGTGGGGGGATTTACTTCAAGTGGTTGTATTGAATCCTTGAAACCCACAGGAGGCTCAAAGGTCTGCTGGAGAGCCAGCAGCGGACACAGCTGTGCCCAGCCTGACCCCTCAGAAAGACCAAAGACTTAGAGCGGCTGAAAGGAGTCTGAATAGAAATCAAATCACTTGTGTTCCACCCATCCCTCTACTCCACACTGTGTGTGTGTGTGTGTGTGTGTGTGTGTGTGTGTGTGTGTGTGTGTGTGTGTGTGTGTGTGTGTGTGTGTGTGTGTGTGTGTGTGTGTGTGTGTGTGTGTGTTTGGTCACCAGTACGCGGAGCTGAAAGACCCTATTTGTACCCCAGAAATGACAGAACAGCCTAAAGACCATAATTGGTCGACTTCCTAGCTGCTTTGAGAGAGGGGGGGAAATTACAGGGTGGCCCGCCTCAGGATGTCACACACACGTCACACACTCTCTGGCCAGAGTGGTTGGCCACTCAGCAGCAGCCTTGGTTTATATGCCACTTCTAAACACAGTGTGTGTGTGTGTGTGTGTGTGTGTGTGTGTGTGTGTGTGTGTGTGTGTGTGTGTGAGAGGGAAAGTGAGTGGTGGTGGTGATGGTGGAGGGGGCGTGGCAATTTTATTCAAAGGGTATTGTGATGCTTTTCAAATTGAGATTCTTATCAAAAAGGAGTCAGTTAACTAGCGATAGAGACGGTTGAATACAACAGGTTTTATAGGCCAAATATTTGTATGGCTTGCAGCAAACTTCTGCTGGCAAACCTACACTCGCGTGAATATAACTAGACTCAGCATCAGGCTTGGCTGCATCGATCAGCTCTTGGCACTCGGTTAGAAATCCTTGAGATATTTAACAAATATATCGGACTGTTTGGACACCAGGTACATGCCCATTAGAGCCAAGGCATAAAACTAGGTTACAATCTGGCAAGAGTGCTTAGTCCAGGCTCTTACTTAAAGGTACTAAAGCATAAGCAATAAATGCATGTAATGTGGATTTGAAGGATTCGAGGCAATTTGGAGTCCATAAACCTGCCTGGACTGTGGGCTGTTCTCCATGCGACAGCGCTCACAGACGTTAAAACCCGAAAACACTTCCAGGATGGATCCACCTGTTCCAAAACGGAGACACACACTGTATGCCCTATCTCCTCCGTCTCCAGACAGTGACACCTCGGTGCCAAACAGACACAAGGGCTGCGGGCCTCAGATACCCAACAGAGGTTGAGCAAAGCCAGGTCACATATTTAACCCCGGAACAACGGTGGGACCGGACTAACATATCACCGTTAATCAGTCCTAATGCTCGGCACTGAGTAGAACTGGCCTGTGAGGCCTCCGGGCGGTATTGTTAAGACATTGAGGCCTTTGTGCCACTGTCGCTCTAAGTCTGTCTGCGTGCACGTGGAGCCTTCTGGAAACCTGTCGAACACAGTTAGCCACGTCAGAATTTTTTCCGCGGCTGGGTTAACCATGCGATGCGATTTCAGGGGGGATGTCAGCGGTGGTTTGTCTAGGGACACGTGGCCACTTAAAGCCCACTAGCAGAAGTGGCTGACATGGACGGCCATTGTTAGCCGCCGACATCTTTTGTTGCCCGAGGAACAGAAAAAAAGTACATCGGAAAGGGTGGGTGCTGGAATTTGCGACCGTACAATAAACGGGCCGCTCTTTGATTGGACAAAATAAAATCAGTCCTAATGAAGACTTGATAGAAGGGGGGGGGGTGTGAACTGCATGAGGCTTTGGAAGGACATTTGTGCTTTTATATAACCCGTCACTGTGGGTTTGTCTGAGGACATTCGGGCACTGGAATCTGCCACAGACACTTAGGTCCATTGTGCGAGGCCACAAAGAGCAGAAGGACTCGAGACTGGATTCTCGCGTTTTCCTTTGTGGAAAATGCCACGAAGGAGAACAGGGACAAAATACGGGCTGTGTCTGTATTGGTGTTACGCAACAGAGTGTGTGGGCACGTTGAGGGCAAGGTAGGAGTTTAACCAGCATTTACATAACCTACCTGTTTACTCATAGCAAATGGCACAAACTGAGGCAGGACAAATTGTGAAATTTGATCGATTGCATTAAGGAGGATTTTTCCTGCAGGGCGACATCTGTCAGTTCTTGTTTTTGCCTTTGGTGATTTTCCACGGCCTAAAGGTACCTGCAGCGGGACTGTTTGACTGACAGACTCACACACACATACAGACACGCAGATGCACTCACCTGAGCTGAGACTGCAGCTTTCCGGCCTTGCTGATAAAGTCCTCCCAGATAGGATAGCTGCTCTGTAGGGGGGAACACAGATGGAGGTACAGTTGGTCAGTCGGAGAGATGCAACAGACCGAGTCGCCCAGCCCAGCTGTGTTATTTACCCCCTCTGTCTTGGTCAAAGTCATGGGGAGTGGGGTTGAGGTCTGTCGCCCAAGGCAGGCGGGCATGCCAAGCATGATGTTGGTGAATTGGACAGCCACACCTGTTAGGGGTCTCCGATTAGCCCGCGCTGTCGTAGGATGCGTGGCGGGACGGAACCAGAGGTCTTTTAGCTCTCGGAGTACATGCAGACTTGACCTGAGAGTGGATTCTCACCCAGAACTCTGGGGACAAACAGGCAACAGTGCTACCGACTGGTCCCCTTAAACTCGGAAAATGTGCTAAATAGACACACACACACACACACACACACACACACACACACACACACACACACACACACACACACACACACACACACACACACACACACACACACACACACACACACACACCTCAGTAGCAGGATGATTAGCATGTGTGCAACAAGGCCAAGTGGCTGGCCAGGGCTACTCATTATGGGTCACTTATCGTCCCCAAAAAGCCTTGTGGCCCTTTAATTCCAACGTGTCGCAGGCACACTGCGGTAAACACCCTGGATTAGACACATTTCAACAGACTTAAGTGCATTGGAGAAAATGTATAATGACTCATAGGATCTTTGATGGTGATTTGTGGTTATGGTGAACTTCCTAAAACCCAGTCCAACCAGTAGACCAGGTAACCTGGAAGAGGTGCATGCAGACAAAGGGAACAATAATCCCAACAGAAGCCAATGGAGGCACTTAGCATAAACATCCTTAAACGGATGCTGACTTCATTAAGCCAATATTGGTATAGTAATTGATACAGTAAGTTAAAACAGCTAATACAAATTACATTCATCTGCACTAGTTGACTTAACGTCCGGCTGCCAATGAGTCATAACTTAAGATCATTGAGGTATAAGTCTAGCCTACATTTCGGAGCACTGCACAATATTAGCCCTCAAAATGGGTCATGGATAGAAGATTCCCTACAATAAAAATAGTTACTTTAATCAGTGTGCCCCTCACGGGAAGCTTGATGTATTTTGGGTTCTGGGCTGAGATGAACAGAACAGAACCGATCATCTTTACAGTGAGACGGAGAGCAGAACGCTCACAGGTGTCACTGAAGCAGGGGCAATGCGTCTTGGTAACATTTCTCGCTGATGCGCCAATAGCGCCAAGTAAGGAATGTCCTGTCATGCTGTGGAACATAACACGAAGCCACAGGTTGACCCTTACACACTCATCTCTCATGTCTGTCAAATCTGCCCCTGGCCTGAGTCGGCCACCTGCACTGATCTAGTCTGCTGTATGCCTGCCTGTTCCACAAGACAGCAGGCACTGTGGTAACTGCACACCAGACCACCTCTCCATCCTCCAGCTCTGATGGCGCAGGGGTTTAATGTAGTTTAATGTTTTAAATTGAATGTTCTCACTTGTTTTTAAGCTTTCAGAATCCATCTTACAGACTCATCCTAAACTTGCGATACATTCAAAAACATAATAATTGATAAAGAAATGTAAAGAAATAAAAATAGTAAAGAATCATTCAAGAGTTATTAATCAATATACTGTTGAATGTATGTGGGAATTCCCGCAGTTTGAAGTCGGTGAGCCCTTTTTAACTAACTTTGGGGACTCTCCAGTCGAGTCCGGGGCAATTTGATTTACACCCATGTCAGAGTGTGAGACTCCGGAGGGTCATCTTCTACCCTGCAAGATACATTCCCAGGATTCCTCCAGGTGGCCAACAGCTGATGAATGAGACAGCCTTAATGGTCTCATCCGAGGAGTCATTTAGAAAATATGTCCACATGTCCAAAATCACATACCACTACTTTTTTGATTAGCTTGGCCTAAATGGTCACTGCCAAAAACACCAACACAATAAAAAAAAAGCAGGTAAATGTAATTAGAACAGCATAAAAAGCGTTCTTTAGTATTCAAATTAACTACTTTGCCTGGTTTTCACCTATAACATACCACACTTTATTAGAAGGAAAATCATCATCACTGCAACTTTATTACGATTTTCCATTTATGTATTATTAAATATATTATTTTATATGATTCAATGCTTTTGTATATCTATCCAAAACCAACGTTTAAAAAACACAAAAAAAATATCCAATTAACCGACTAGTGTACGGGCCCCTGTGGACTCGTCCTGTTTTAATTGTCTGAAGAACATAAGGTGGTTCAAGGTCCTAATTGTGTCCCAGATAAGACGCATTTAATGCAAAGTTTCCTTACTTTCATGTCTCCGATCACTGTCTGGAAGAGTCCTCCAAGTGCACTGCATTCCTTCTCGATCACAGCCTCCATTTTCAGGACCAACTCCAAGGGTCAGTCCGACAAGTCGTCAGCCCCCTCTCGGCTCTCCAAGAGCCCCCCCTCCCCTCCAAAATAAAAGAAAACAGCTGGACTGTGTGTTGCAAAGGTTATTATCACACAAAACACCAACAACTAAATCGTGATTATCTCGACAGTTCTTCTCGAAAGCACGAATGAAAACGTAGCCCCTTTGCTTTGCAGGAGTAGTTTGAAACACACTCTTCAGAACAGCGGTCCTCTTCGTCCGTCGTACGCTTTAAGCCGAGAGGTCCGCGTCTGTTGCGGGAAAAGAGCGTTTTAAATCCGCCTCTCGGGTCCAGGCCGCTCGGTGTACATCCATGGCTCGGCGGACGGAACCATATCGGGATTTTCTTTGTGAAGTAAGAGAGTTTTTGACGAGGATAATCCGCAGTGTTTGGGACTCCGATGGATTCCGTCCCCTCGGATTGAACTACCTTCTCCGGCTTGTGTGTGTAGGAGAAGGAGGGGGCAGACGAGTAGAGGCAAGAGGTGAGGGACGCGGACGCGCACAACACAGTACAGAGGCGCGTTCACGAGTTGTTATCATGAAGTTGACATGCCTTGATCTGAAATTGTAACTTCTGTTTAATCTATTTTGGTGAACATAGTTTAAAGTAGTTTTATATAGTATGAGAATATAGAAGACGAAAGAATGGTAGACTGCAGTGTTTAAACAAGTAGACTCATTGTACACTAATCTTAGTTGGTGTTTGTTTCATTTATGGACGTTAGACTTTAAATTGATTGACTCAATTAATTAAAATAGAGATGAGATTCTGAATAAATTCAGAACAAATTTAATCGTATCTGGTTTTATAACTCATTATGGACATCTAGTGGTTGACCTGTGTAACTATAACCAAATGTGCTCTATTATCCCGCTCAGGAATGATTCATTTCTATCTGGAACAACTAGGACATCTACTTGGTTGACCTCGAGGACACCAAGATAAGTACATAAACGGCATATAAGATTAGGTACGAGGAGTCAACATCTTTATACAAAGGAAGTTGTGCATCTCCGCAACTGCTATCTTAATTTGTAAATCATTTCAACTGTAGTCCTACCATACCGTGACCTCTTATAAACTTAGAAAATAATAATTCCCCTAACATGAACCATTTTCTACCTGGTATTATTTCGTATTACTTTAGTACTAGTCACAGGATGCAACTACAATTTGTATTCCATGATTGTTATTCAAATTTCATTTATTAAGATTCACAGCGAAGACCGCCTTGCAAAGGGCAAAAATAACATAATATACATTTTATAAAACTGAACAAAGCATGAATATAAGTGATTATAAGAAAGCTAGATGAAATGGCGAATCGTTAATTGGTGCAAATGAAAACTTATAAATAAATCATCTAATGATCAGTCAGTAAATAAAGCAAACTATTTTTTAACTGTTGGTCACCGCAGCAACGTACAAAGAACTTTGCCTTTGCACCAAATTCCTATGACACAAGGGGAGGCGGGGACTGTTCATTATAAATCTTTTTCAGATTTAAATCACAAATCCTCTTTGGATAGGTGCAGTTATCCAATAATTATAGTTCTCTATTATAATAGCAGACGTACACGGCGGACAATCTTTTTAGCACCTGAACAAACAAAGTGGGCGGGGCTTGACTCCTAGTCTTTGACGTTCTTTCCAGCAGGGGGCGTCCCTCGTTACCTGTAGAATGACTTGTGACCATCCCCTGGTCAATGATACAGTGGCACATGTTCAGAGGTAGTGGACAATATCAAAAGCGGACTTGGTCTGTGCCAAACCTACTGTGTAAAACAACAAAACAAAAATGAAACGAGTAGGTAACAGCGAATCTTAAATGAAAAATCTCCATAATTAGTCAAAATATGCATCTGTGCTGCTGCCTTCGAATATTGTTTGTGTAACAGGGCAGTCAAGCAAGAAGACATATCACAAAGAACGAGTCAGACAGCAATTATCAATTATCAAAATATGCATTAAGATTTGATCTATATTCTATATGCTCTATATTCTCACATTTAGGCATGTAACAGGGTCAAGGACAGTGAAAATGGACTGGCTTGCATCATTTAAGCAGGTTATTCTGGTTATATGTTACCTAAGCATACTCTCGTTTCCACTCAGGTAACAACCAAACACGAAGCGACCTGTACTGCCCAACACAAGTAGCTCTCCATGACATGAACCAGAGCACTGCACATTGTTACTGATCATCACGTTACTGAAACCTTCATTACACAAAGCAATGCAACGGTGGTGCCGGCGGGAGACGGAAGTGCGGTGGTTCTCGGTCACATCCGCCATCTTCTGAATCCCATGAACAGGCTGCAGCCGTAGCACAGTGTCACCACAAAGGCGAATATCTGGAAGGACCAACACACAAGGAGAGGGAAGGTTAGACGGCTACGTTTTGTATCTGAAGTCCTCAACAAACCAAATGTTTTATTTCGGGGTGATGTTCTATTCGCGTGTGCGGTCGGTAGTTCGAAATCCGTATTCAATATGTCTATTGAAACCTCCCATCCTTTTATAGGTCATGCTGTGTGCACACGGCCATCTGTGAGACCAGATGAAAAGCCCGCGGGACCAGTTCACATGAGGGCAGAGACAGAACGGCGGGACTGGGCACCACCAACACTAAACCAGTCATAGGCCAGACAAACATTGTGTGCTGTCGAGCCTGCCACGCGAATAAGTGTTTTTTAAGGACTGCAATGTTATGAACAGTGACTGAGCTGGAAAAATACATGTTTTCATTCTTCTTTCATAGGCACACACACTCTCTCCATCACACTCTCTCTGTCTGTCTGTCTCTCTCACACACACTCTCTCTGTCTGTCTCTCTCTCTCTCACTCTCTCTGTCTGTCTCTCTCTCTCTAAATACGTCTCTCTCACACCCTCTCTTGTCTCTGTCCCAAACACACTGTCACGCGGGCGTCTTTGTCTCCAACCCCAACGCAGCATCGAAACTGGGATCTGTTGAGGCAGCAGCAGCAGCAGCACTCACCGTGGCCGCCACGTTAATACTGTATTGCCGCTGGTCCAGCACGGTGAACACGTTGCCCCGGGGGTAGGTGATGCACATGACCGTCTCAGTGCTGTTGGGCAGCAGCTTGACGTGGGCGCCGCCGTTAGCCGCTGTGGTGGCCGCCTCCAGCACGAAGGCCGCAAAGTAGAAGAGCAGCGCCACCAGGTGGTACAGCACGTCCTGGGAGGGGAGTCACAGGAGGGAAGAGCAGTCGATCACAGAGTCAAGGCATCAAGGAGTTAGTGAAATATAGACCACCACGTGGTGCAGCGCGTCCTGGGAGGGGGGGGGGGGGGGCAGGGAGGAGCAATCGATCCCAGTCAAGTCATCAAGGAGGAAATATACAAGATATAGAGCTACCACCAGGTGGTACAGCACGTCCTGGGAGGGGACGACAGGGGAGCTCAATCGATCACAGAGTCAAGTCATCAAGGAGGCAATATACTAAACATAGAGTTTGATTTACATGTACATTGACGGCATTTAGCAGGCGCTTTTATCCAAAGCGACTTACAATTGGTTGATTTTTCTACAGTTTTTTCAGGTTTGTACAGTTTTTACAGGTTTGACAGTATTTTGAGTATGTTTTGATTTTACGGCTCAAGCAATAGTCTCTTAATGTATGGTTTAGAGTTTCTACACGTTTGACTCTGTTTCTTTATACAGCTCAACCAATCCCCTCTGTTGCTAGTAGGAATGGTTTCAGGTTTCTCCTCTCAAATTAGTAATTTATTTCTCAAAAAGCTTGTATATGTATGTTCTACCAGAGCCCAGGGCGACGCTCTTAACACTAGATGACACAGAGATCAACCAGACATATCGCCAAGTTACAGTACATTTGCACTACATAGTGCAGAGGCATTACAATCGTTGAGGTGCTGGTTTCGGTTTTTTTTTCCCTCAAATTAGTAATTGTTCTGTCAAAAAGCGTGTATGTATCTTCTATCTTTTATAATGGTTAGCTTACACCTAACATAGACTTAACTCATTTGACCTTGAGCTAGTGACCCAGCAGGAGGGAGCAGAGAGAGTGAGAGACAGAGAGAGACAGAGAGTGAGAGAGAGAGAGAGAGAGAGAGAGAGAGAGAGAGAGAGAGAGAGAGAGAGAGAGAGAGAGACAGAAACAGAAAGAGTGTGAGGGAGAGGGATACAGAAACAGAGGGGGAGAGACAGAGAGAGAGATAGCGTGAGGGAGAGAGAGACAGAGACATAGAGAGAGAGACAGAGAGACAGAGAGAGAGACAGAGAGACAGAGAGAGAGACAGAAAGAGAGAGACAGAGAGACAGAGACAGAGAGAGAGAGAGAGAGAGAGAGAGAGAGAGAGAGAGAGAGAGAGAGAGAGAGAGGAGAGACAGAAAGAGAGAGAGAGAGAGACAGTGTGTGTTGTTGACGCTTTGTGCCTGGCAGGGACAACAGGCCGGTTCTTTGTTCATTTTTTTTTGTTTTTTTTTGTTGGTCTGAGCTCATCACCCATGAAGTCATTGTTTGGGCAAAAACAAACAAGGGTACTTGCCCTCAGCACCCTGGGAGAAGGGACACCCTTAACACTAGATGACACAAATTTACAGTACATTTGCATTACATGTGCAGAGACACTAACAATCTCTGAGGTGTTACATTTGCATGTGGCTGTGGTGTGGAACACTCCCTTCTTCAATTTGTGGCGTTATATTTTTAACTGTGAATATACTTATAACTATGATGGTGCACAGTGTACTCCATATTATGAGACAGCTGCTTTTCCTGTTCTACACAATTAACAAGCATTGTATGTATTCACATTAGTGAACTCTCAGTGCTTTCATTGTCCATTGTGGTTTTTATCAGGCCAAGGACTGTGTTTAAACAAAGCCACGGTAAGCTTTCCCCCATACGTATTGCAGTCCACTTTGTACTGCAGGCAGATATATTCTCTTTAAGACTCTTTAAGCCTGTGTAAGTTGCACTGACTCTGAGCAGAAACAATCAGGCCTCATGCCACTGGGTTGATGAGTCTTTGGCCTAGAATAGACGGCAGGCTGCCAGAAGAGGTGTGAGAGGATGCTCCACAATACATGTTAAGCTTTCCAGACCTCAATTATTGACCTTGGAAACAAGTCAACAGTGAAAGTCAATGGCAGTAAAAGGATGAACTTAGTGAGTCAACAAAGACAGTATCAACCATGCTTAGTGTCACGGTGAAGGTCACAAATCAATTCACTATGTCATGCTCTGTGTCTGGATGGTCATATCATGTATGAGACTCAACCAAGGGCTTACAGATGCTAAAACACATGCTGTTGTAACATAAACCGATAACATTTACATCACCATCTTCTACAGCCAATACATGGGATAGAATAGCAAAATAATATGTACTGATACACATTGAAACCTGTTGTGAGATTCAGAGGAGCTCTGTGTTTGACAGTGTTTATGCCCAGCTGCTGTCTGGGCGCATAACTAATCCGTAACCACCACAGGGCGAAATAAAATGACCTTTAGCTTGAACCTGGCTTAGTCATTTGTGGTTATTGTGTGTTTAAGCAGGCAGCTTGACAGTTTTACTAAGGCAAAGGGAGGGACCTGGTTTGTATGGTCAAACAAGTCAAAAACAGAGTTATGGTTGCCGTTGCACTTCTGTAATAGTCATTCAGAGCCAAATCATTTATCCAGGCTACAAATTTTTGTCATCATCATTCAATGAATGGAATCATTGAGGTTCTACATTTGCATGCGGCTATTGTATTTTTATGAACACTCCCTTCTTTTATTTGTGATATATTTTTGTATAATATTGCACAGTGTACTGCATATGTTGTACTTTGAAACAGATGCCTGGCCAGTTCTGCAAAATTAACTGTTTCCCCATGCATTGTATGTATTCAAGAATACAAATACATATGATGCATGTGAATACATTTTACTGTATTCACATGCATTGTATGCATTGGTACTCCATTTAGATTTTTCTCCCATAAACGATCATTCGATGAATTGAGTGCAGAATGGCTTGAGAACATCACGGTGCTAGCCTGGCTATTGCCAGACCAAGCTCAATCATAGATTGAGCTTGGTCTGGGGAGGCTGCTGTAATTTTATTCAGCACAAGAGGCGTGATCAATGGGCCTAGTTCAAGCGACTCTGTATGCAATTGGCTGCTTGCCGTCGCGTCCCTGTCGTCATTGTGTTAAACCAGCCAATAGTGAGCCAGGGAGAGAAGCCAACTTGGTGATTGGCTCCCGCAAAAGCGTATCGGAAGCAGAAAGAAATGTATTGCTCCTCTCCAGACCCATCTGCAGGGCAAATTCAAATTTGACTATTAATGTGTTAATAAATAGCCTCCAATGGAGGGATGGTTGAGCCTCATGCCACTGAGTTTATTTAGATACCTAAAAATGCGCTTTTCCACGTCCCTTTGTGCTTCAGCTGTTGGCACATTCAGTCTTCCTGTGGCACAGCCAAAGCCTCAGGAAAGTTTCCGTTGTGAAGGTTTCGATGGGAAGTTTTGGTTGCAAAGTTTTCATTGTGATGTTTTCATTGTGAAGTTTTCGATGGGAAGTTTTCAATATGAAGTTTCCTTTGTAAAGTTTTCTTTCTGTCTACACTACTGGTAAATGGAATCCATCAACTGTTTGAGGCGGTTGGGCTGATTAGGTTTAGGGAATTGCATTTGACTAAAACCGCACTGAGACATTCAAAACTTTAAAAGGTAGCCTTATAATCTAAGGCATGTCAAGGTTAAGAATATAAATGTATGTGATAAAATAAGATATGTAATTGCATGTGCAAATATTCAAATGCAATTTAAATTCTTGTTCTGTGTCATGGCCTTCTTATCTGTGGGGGGAAGGCAGCACTCCTGTTGCAAGCCACAGAGTGAAATTAGTGGAGCAAAACTTTGCTGCTCTGTGACCGTTTGTCTTGAGCAGGACAATAAATACCTCCTTTACGAAGAAGCGTTGTAGTTTCCATTCATCGGCTTTGTTGAGACAACAAAGGCCTAGTCAGGCAGCTATTTTCCTTTCTGGGGCTATGTCTTAAAAAGCTGTCTCACAACCTGGAATATGAGTAGTGGTGTGTGTGTGTGTGTGTGTGTGTATGTGTGTGTGTGTGTATGTGTGCGTGTGTGTGTGTAACGGTGTTGTGCAACAAGCTCAAGTTGCACCGAAGAACAAACAACAACACAGCTACGCTGCTGGCACTACTGCGGCGGAAGGAAATGAGGGCCTAGAGTTTGGGTTCCGTGGTGGTAGCTCGGGAGGAAGCAAAGTACTTTGCCAGTCTCAGTGCATCCGTGTGTGTGTGTGTGTGTGTGTGTGTGTGTGTGTGTGTGTGTGTGTGTGTGTGTGTGTGTGTGTGTATGTGTGTGCTTTTAACCATGTTCAATGACGTAATTACTAAAGGTTTAACAGTTGTCTATCATCCTATTATTATCAGGCGTGATAATACTTGCACAACAAACTGGGCGCCACCTATTTCCCTAACTGATCCCAAAATGACCCGCCTTAAAATTCCTCATCACCAACATATAAACGCAGCATTACACTTCGAAACCTAAAATATCAAACTACAAACTCCCAGTCAAGTTAGTATAGAATTGACTCTCCATGGATGCTATGATCCAAACATTGATGTATTTGTAACGTTTATGCATTTGTATATTCATGTCACTTGACTTAGATTCAGGGTACGGCTCAAGTTTTCAACGTTCAACTCGCAACCTTTCCATCAACACAATTCACCAAGGAACAAATCCTTCAGTCGGTGCGTCATCGTTTCCATACCAGGACGTTCCAGTCCGTGTTGATGCGGTCTGCCAGGCCGGTGATCAGCATGGCCAGATAGGCAGAGGAGAGGGAGAAGGTTAGAAGGGACACGAACATCACCCAGCCCTGCAACAGAGGCACGGGCACGTTGGACGCAGCCACCAGGATCCATACCAGCCCCCCCAACACCTGCAGAGAAGGGAGGACATTAGGAACGCATTTAGACTGTTGTTAAGAACAAGTTGCCACCTGTATCCCGTTTCAGGTCACCAATGGATGGATGTTGTGGTATTGATTTGGGTACTTTGCCACATACTAATAATTGACTTGAATTAAGAGAAGCGTGTAATGGTGTGAACATTATTACTATTTATATGTGGAAAAAGTCATGATGACTGATTAGGTATTATCTAATAACCAGTTATTATCTTAATTATGGATCTTAAAGACCACGTAAATTTTCCTCGACCTGTCTGTGTGTGTGCATAATGCACCTTATAAGGATCTTGAGATTCATTTACTGCATGTAATTTCTCTTTCTTTAGTGGTATTCTTATTTCTACTGACATGTAAGGTTTACTGAAGGCTGATGAGTACTGGATGAACACTATGGTACCCAAAGGGAGAGACAGCTTACTGCCAGCCTTATAGTTTTAGTTTACACCATGAACACAATCGGTAGTTCAACAAAAGGTCATCATACATATTTAACACCCAGAACATTTAAACCCCTGCAGGGGTGAATATGGAACGAAAGGGAGGGAGGTTAGAGGACATATAGAGCCGGATATCAACCTGATATCAAATAACAACACAATCTGTACAAATTTAGTATTTTTCCGATTTGAATGAAGCATATTCTCCAAAACATAACTTATGTCGAGGGATATTAATGTAGAAGTGTAGTGCCTATATATTAATTTGTAGGCTAACCCCTTTACCTTATCAGACAGATGCATAGTAAGATGAGTTAGATTGTAAAGTTTTTGATTGGACCTTCAGATAAAACCTTTACTAAATCATGTAATGTAATGTATTATCATTTCATCTCTTGTAGTGCAATGTCATGTCGACTAGTATGATTAATATTTTGGAATTTTAAACACATCACCTGGGTCGCAGTTCAGTGACACGAACGCTATTTGATGAGGACTGATAGGACTACTTTGTTTAAACGCGGGGTTGCTTAGTTATATGTGAACCAATCAGAGATGGCAATTCCAGTCTCTCAACTATGACATTCATTCCCAAGCATATAGGCTACTTGTATGATCACCCTTAAAAGTAACCAATCATTGGGTGAAACACAAAGGGATGCATTATATTAACTGTTATATACTGTATATATCTGTTATAATAGCCTACTTTCAGGCTGGCTTTTGGACAGACAAACAGTAGGCTGTGCCATGGGAATCACATTTTAATACATGCAAATGAGAGGAAAACTGCCGTAAAAAGTAAAAGAAGATGCATCACTTACAATTTCTAGACATATAAGCGCTCCGGAATACGTCCTCAGTATCTCCAGGCCCAAAGGTAGAGAGATAGTGGCCGAGGGGAACGCAGTGGCCGCGGGATTTGGAGCTGGTTCCGTCATTATCTGCACACTCTTTCCTTCTATCTTCCTCCTTATTCCCCCGGGATCCCCTATAAGTGGCCTACTTTTCCCTCCTCTTCTCGCTCCTGGCCGCTTCCAGATCCACAGATGCCCTCCGTTTGGACAAAACGCACCAGATAAGAAATGGGCTTCCAGGGAAATTCCTCCGGAGTCATGTGTCCTCAAACTGGTCGGGCAGGTGCAGCGGCCACTCCCTGTGTCTCTCCTTCTCAACGGCTCTGATCGGAGCCAGGCTGAGAGAGGATCCTGGATTGTAGCGTTATCCCAGTCTATTGCAACGCAATTTCCGGTTTCGTACTTCCTATGAGCTGTGTACGCCGGCCAACAGTCCACGGAGCGAG
>NC_140278.1:3223065-3250565 GCF_964030765.1 Micromesistius poutassou
CCCCAAAGGCCCGGGACTCCGTCACCAGCAGGTAGTAGCGCTCCTCCGTCTCCCTCAGGCCCAAGAGCACTACGGCAGGCAGGGGTAACAGGTGTTACTGGGCCTTCTCATTCCTTCTGTGTGTATAACGTTCTACTAGCGTGTGTGGAGACGTGTGGAGAAGGGTTTGAGAGGAACGGGGAATGTTGAGAGTGCAAAGTGTGGAATAAACAGAAGAGATGGGTTTTATTTAGTTAGGAAGAGGTTATGCAACTAACTCTTGCTTTTACGATTAAAACTATGTCCCGATATTTTTACGTTTTTGTTATAACTTTGTCCCAATATTGTCCCAATATTACTCAATAATTTAACATAACATGGATAAGACATTAGCTAACAAACATGTTCACACAAATATTGGCCATTTCATACACCTTTCTTTATGAATTTGGCAGAGTTTTGCAGTCGTCCGATGTTGATGTCCAGCTGTCCCACCACGTTCCGGTACCTCCCACAGTCACAGGTCGTACCTGGGAGATTCAACATACAACCTTTCATCCTCTGCTTTCCATCCTTCACACGACGGGTCATTCATTGTATCGTAGCGGCTGCATGCTGGACTCAGATCTTAAATGGTGTGTTTGAACCAGGTCAGGGAGTTTTGGATCCAGAACAACAAAAGAGCAAAATGTAAACCTCATGTTCTCCCTGAGCTCCTTTCCTTGTGTGTTACAATATCATGATTCATCATTCAGAATTTCGGCAAGCCACTAGTTTAACATGAGTGGACATGCTTCTGATATATAATAATTCACATGTAATTGTTTTTTATTTGTGCTGGAACGGTTATTAATCATGACTCATTATATTGTACATGATTAGAATCACCAGGTTTTCCTTGTAATCCGGATGGTCCAGTCCAGCCAGAAACGCCTTTCTCACCTACAAGATAAACACAAGAAATCAGCTCACTCTAAGACCTGCACCACCTTCTAGACCATGTTTTTTCCTTGTCTAGTTTTACATTGTGTCTGTAGCTTGGTGTAATAATTCAATTATACCACTAGATGGCAGTGCCACACCCAGAGTAGGAATAATAGTCTGATTTTAATGGCTGATTTTACGTAACACTGACCTCAACGCTATCCCAAACGGCAGTTACACATTAAGGGGAAGTGGTAAAACACACAAAAATTACCCTGGTTGTTTTTGTTTGAGAAAGAGACCACATTGTACCTGAAGTGTGTACCTGTGCTGTAACTGTGATTTCCCTCCAACTGCCATATGCAGACCCTTCAACCAAAGTCACACGCAACAAGCTGAAATTCAGATTGTGCCTTTCAACCTATAGCTGCCCCTGGGGTAGGCTTTGACATAAAAGTAACATTATTATTACTTAATAAGTAGAGCTTTTGAAATGTATTCCCAGCAATGTTTGGTTTATTAAACGCTCAAACTGCCTTTGACCAACAATGTACGGTTCCATAATATCTTCAAACAAGATACTTAAAAGTCCTGCCACATATTTAATGGTTGATTCTGTGGCTTGGTTGCTTATTTTTTCCACGATAAATTAAATCCCTAAGCATATATTTACAATGCAATATTTAAACGTTGGAAGTTGAATAGAAATTTATATAACATATATATATATAGAACATAGAAATATATTGAAATAACTGACTTACAACTTTCAAACGCCAGTGTTTGCCAACACATTTGGTTTCCCATAGTCTGTGTTATCTTTTTCTATGTGAAGAGGGATCTGTTCTATTTGGTGTAGATCTATGGGTAGCATGCTACACGAGAAGGCCCTGAGAAGGCCCTAACCTCCTTAATGTCATACATACACCCATGTTACTAGGTAAGAAGGGCTTATCTTGGGTATTATTAACCTGGTGTTTAACGACCTAAGTAACACTACATTGTGCAATTATAACCTTATAACTCTCATACACGGACGGACACGCAAGATCCTCAGAGATGATCCCTTAAGATTGTGTTGTTGTAATGACATCAGAGGAAAATCCAGAGAGATTAAGATGAGGAAGCTTTGGAAGGAGAGGAAGAACCATCGCAGTGGGATCTGATCATGGTGCTTTCTTTTTTTAAATCGCTGAGCTACCTCTGTCTCCTATTGGCCCCATCTTTCCCATGTGACCACGCTCTCCCAGAAGACCCATGTCTCCTGGCGCCCCTGTATGGATGGAGAGAGAGAGAGAGAGAGAGAGAGAGAGAGAGAGAGAGAGAGAGAGAGAGAGAGAGAGAGAGAGAGAGAGAGAGAGAGAGAGAGAGGTTTATTGGAAGTGCAGAGACAGGGTGATAGGCATGGAACTAAAGATTTTGACAAAGAAAATCACTTCCTTTTTTTATAATAAACCTGTATTGTAGATGTTAATTATCTGAGATTATTACATGAATATGTTAAACATCACTGATCTTAAGTAACCAGTGGGACATGGTAATGTTATTCAACGATTGAGAGGAAAGTCTGCTAGAGAGGATATGAAAAGTATTACTTCCATGAGAAAAGAGTTTGGTTGACAGGTTTTATTGGACGATTCCCAAGCAAGTATATTTCCTCAGGAAATGATCCGTCTGCAAATCAAGAACCCTCAGAAGAAATGAACAAAATGCGAAGGGACACATCACAGTAACCCAGCGGCAATTCAGAGGGATTTTCTTGTCCTCGCGCAGAGCAAAGCAAAGTCCTTCACACAGCCATGTTGAGCCTTAAGGCGCGTACAAAGACGTTGAGCCTCTAAATGACTCGCTGTCCCCACTTTTCCACTCCTTTGCTTCCCACAGGAGCAGCTGGCGAGAGGCGTGAGGGCTGCGGAGATGTGTGAGGTCTTGGAGAAGCTACAGTTCTCCTCGTGGACATATGGGGGATTCTGATATCTAACCCACATTCAAGCTCAGAACCATCTCTCACAAGAACAACTGGGACAATCATTATAGTAATGATAGACTGGGTGTAACTTATGGGTGACAGCCAGGAAGGAGGCCAACTACTCATAATTAATAATAATAATAATTCATGATTATGAATTACCAACGATATATACCGATATACCAACCATTGTTGACCATTGAAACACAATAAAACAGACCCATCCACACAAACACACGTACGTGCACACACACACACACACACACACACACGCACACACACACACACACACACACACACACACACACACACACACACACACACACACACACAGTTTAATATTACTAGATAGTCAAGGGTTTGCCGCGTGACTTTGGTAAAGGCCATACTTTTTGGTACTTTCAAAGCTGTTACAACATGACCTGTTACAGCCTGTAAGGCTATGTATACAAAGAATACACACAAACACACGTACGCGCGCGCGCACACACACACACACACACACACACACACACACACACACACACACACACACACACACACACACACACACACACACCCTTGTCAACCAGGGACACCCATAATGGTATAAGCAACCACGTGGAGGAACTAATAATCAGGGGGAAGACCATTATGATAATATTACATTTTCTTATGCAAATTTCCTTTGAGTCAGTTTGTGCCATTGGCTCCTTGAGTCCCTCTTCAAGGAAAGCCATTCTGAGGGATTTTTGTTATTTTCCCAGGAGTGCGCTTGCCAGTTTAACGGTCTGTCTAAACTTCCAGAGATAACACGCGCCTATCACTGCAGTGTTTTTCTTTTAATCACCAGTGTCTCTAACTGGTGTAACGACCGGACACTCCAGCTGCTGCTGCTGCCGAGCTAAACGAGGGCGTCTAACGTCCAACGCAACACATTTCACTCTTACTTAGCAGACCGACACCTTAACAGATCAGAGGAATGCTGATAAGACTTTCGAAGAAATCAAACACATTTGCAAACGCAAACCCTGCAACCAAACAAAACCTGGGGTGGAGTCGAACTTGCACACACAACTGACTGAGTCCACTCATGAGTCATGACCTGCCAAGAAACCCCAACAACCAAAAAAATACATTTCAGTGCTCTAGGGATATGTGGTGCGAGGCCTACCTGGCATTTGGGCATTGCAATTAAATACAAACCGTTATTCTGGTAACGGTTGGGCTTTAGAAAAATCCATCTGCCTGTTGCAGGGAAATTTATCGGGAGGAAATTCCACCACATTATCTGGAGCAGGTTGTGTGACGGGGCGGTGGCACACGCTCCGTGCCAAATAAATCACTGGCAGCGTCACTCCTTCAGTTAGCGGCTTTCGAAAGACAAATAAAAACATTTCTGCAGCGAGACGGCGGGGAGGGGAAGGTTTTGTAATTTCCTGTTGAACAGAGAGTATGTACGTGTGCCCGTGCACATGGTTGCGCTGACATGATGCAGGCTAGCAGCGCACGGGAGCCTGCTGTCGTGCGTGACCGCCGGAAACATAAACACAGGGAAACCATAATGACGAGGGGTGCCGCGCGGTGGAAATGAAAAGCCGCGTCGGAGACTTGGATGTGTCATGAAGAAAGGGTGGAGGTGAAAAGTTGAAGCGTGGAGGCAGAACTGTCTCTTTTCTTTTCCTCTTTCACGCACGCACTTTGGAAATGACTCAAAGTATCCTGGCTTCTGTATCTCACACACGTTGGAGAGCGCAGGCCTGCTGTGGGATTTAGGTCTGCGTGTGTGTGTGTGTGTGTGTGTGTGTGTGTGTGTGTGTGTGTGTGTGTGCGTGCGTGCGTGTGTGTGTGACCGTGTGTGTGTGTGCGTGTACATCTGTGCATGCAACCGTGTGTGTGTGTGTATGTATATGTTTGTGTACGTGTGTGACCGTGTGTGTGTGTGTGTGCGTGCACACCTGTGCATACACCTGTGTGTGTGTGTGTGTGTGTGTGTGTGTGTGTGTGTGTGTGTGTGTCTGTGTATGTGTGGCTGTATGTATGTCGGTACCAGTCGGTGTCAGTTGAATGTGTGTATTGAATGCCAGGTGATGTCACACGATGAGGCGCCTGTGCTCTCCTCAGTGATGGAAACACCTGGGGTTTCCTCCCCCGCCACGCAGGGGCTGTCCGACTCTGCTTCCCACCACAGAGGAGAGAGGATACCGCTCGGCACAGCTGACCTGGGTTATCCAAGTATGTCTCACGGAGCAGCAAAACAAAACACTAAATCCAGCAAAGTGTCACTTTTCATATTAGAAATAATCGTGCATATCCTGTATTTAGGGGATGAGCCAATGCAATCTTATACGGGCCTACACCGTGAGGATATGTTATTACAGGTATTAGCTGGGAATTTTCCTTCGCAAAACATTGATTTGACTTTAACATGTATTTAAAGGTTGACGTTATGTTAACCTTCTGGATATTTCCCTTTATTTTTAGGCAAAGAATGTCGAGTTTATGTTTAAACAGTGCAAAAGCTCTGCTTACACGGCAACAGACACAGACAAACAGCTGGGACGATGATCAATCACCGCCAAGCTTAATAGAACAATGGACGACCCCGAAGCGTGTGATTATCGCTTTTAGGATGTGATTATCGTGTGTGAAGACGCCAGGTGCCCGCGTGAGACGTGCTCTAGGGAGGGGAGGGGGCCTGGTCTTGGGTCGGCGATGGATCCTGCAGACGGTGCGGGGCCGTGGTCGACCGCTCCACCAGTTCATCCGCCAGCACACACCGAGTTAATGGAGTCATAGTCACCTGGGGCTCCTGGGGGCCCGAGCTTCCCCTGGGTCCCCTGCTCTCCAACGTCTCCCACCTCCCCCTCGTCTCCTGGAAACAAGTTCAGGTAGAGTGGTCTCGTCTGAGCAAGGGTAATAACTAGTGGTAGTAGTTTCTATACTGTACAATAGCAGTGATAGTAGTTATATTGGTGTAAGCAGTAGTGGATGATGAAGTAGTAGTAGCAGTATTAGTACTAGAAGCAGCAGTAGTAGTAGTAGTGCTATTAGTAGTAGTATTAGTAGTATTGGCAGTAGTAGTAGTATTGGTATTAGTAGTATTGGCAGTAGTAGTAGTATTGGTATTTGTAGTAGCAGAAGTAAAAGTGATGATTTTTAGCATTTTCAATTTTCACAGTTTGAGTAACAAACATTTGAATAAACGATAGCGTCGGGCCCCCAACCTCCACCACAAACACACACGCACACGCACATGCATGCGCACACACACACACACACACACACACACACTGTCTGATGAGTCTTGTGAAAATAGTCTCTCAGAGTTTACCAGCAGCTGTTCAAATAATAATTTCCACGTTGGCACTGACTGTATGGCTAAGACCGGCGTTTCCCTCCGGTTCCTTCCACAGGTGAACATTTTGTGACCGTCACCGTCGAGTCCATGGCTGTGTTCCTGCGAGAGCTAACGGGGAACCGAAGGAGGGTTGAATGACTTTAATCCCGACTTTAATCCGAATCCTCCTTCCATACACCTTGTACGATAAGAATTTAGCGGGACGAATAAGAGAGACGACTTAGAAATGCTTGGTGTATTCAGGAGAGACGTGGGTCATAAACACACGTCACACAAGGAAGGCCCAACGCGTTCCTCCCCGAGGCACCCTGATCTGATCCATCGTCAAGAACACCCTGGGTATGAACTGTTCCTCCCCCTGTGGTCCAGCTGTTGACCCGCCCCCCCCTCCCCTCACCGCCTCACCCCCCCCAGCCTCAACCCATAGGCCATGAGCTCATTGAACTATTACCAGCCTTCACCACCACCGCCCCTGGGGACAACCACCTCCCCCACAGACCCACAGACCCGTTCGTCCAGACCTGGAACCGACTGTGTTCACCATTAACTCAATTCGTTCCTATTTCCCTTTATTTATACGCAGGAGCAAGCGCGTACCCGAAATAAAACCCCTTCACTCTTCAAGGCTTTGTCTGCTCGGTTTTGTACACGCGAGCGTCGTGAAAACCGCCCCGACTGGAACTGATGAAACGGCAATCCTACAAGCCGGAGTGGAGTTTCGCTGGCTGGGTGGGTTTACAAGGGTCTGTCTGTCGTCTCCCCTGGGTTACTGCTGTCTGCATCAGCGGGGGGCCTTCCACAAAACCCCACTACTGGATGCTATTAAACGGAGAGCAGGGGGGGGCGGCGGTTCGCTGCTAAGGAACTGTGCGGTGGAAGTAGCTAACCGCTTGCTAACGAGCTACAGGGCATTGTGTGTTCGCTGCCTCTTTAAACTCAGAGCTCATTATGGGTGGGTGGTTTTATTCGCACTAGTGTGAAAATAGTCCACTGGGTTTTTCGCTGCGTCGACTGTGTTTTCATCTGATCTTTGTCGTTTTTTTGGGGGGGGGAAATTCTGTTACAAGATTGAACACATTCTGTCGTTTCGTACTTAGTGTTTTTTTTGCGTGAGTACATGGTTCACAGCAGGACTGCAAACTTGTTTTACGAAGCAAAAGTATTTTAACATTTTACACACTGAATAAATTTAAATGAAAATATTAATATAGAGAAAGCGGCGGTTGTCAGCCAAAGTTAATAGAGAATGTTCCAGTCCGTTAGTAAAATATATTTGTTTGACACATGGCCTTGCTTCCCAGATTTTCTTTGGCTGAAATATGAAATGTTTTGGGACGGGGTGAATGGCTTGGATGTGAGATAAGGCAAGGAGAAATTACCGTGGGAATCAGTTTTCTAAAATATAGTATTTTCCAGGGACTTCAAAGTTCAAGGCAAACCACAAATGCACACACACACACACTAACAGACATACACATACACATACACACACACACACACACACACACACGCACATACAACGTGCACTGTCCGCCCAAGTCTGCTTACCTTTAGGTCCCGGTAGTAAAACACTACTACACACCTCAGGAGAGGCACAGGAGCCAATGAGCTCCATCACGCCAAAAAGATTGACCAATAACAGCAGTCTCCTCTGGAGTCCTTCTCTCACCATCATCTCCTGAGTTCTGATCCAACAAGAGAAAACTGGAGAAGATAGGAAAGACAGCAAGGCGCTGGATCCACTTCTTGATGGTATTAGCAGGTTCTGAAGCAGCTACTGCTGGTCAGACTGGGTGGAAGGCCAGTTCTGGGATCAGTGGACGACTCTGGTTCAGACTGTTGTTATTACACCACCAATCAGAATGGATCAGAACAGCACTGTTGTTTACAGAAGACACGCACACACACACACACACACACACACACACACACACACACACACACACACACACACATCAACTCAAGATAGACTAGCACACAGATATAAACATTGTCAAGAAATATAACACATAAACACACACACACACATACACACCGACATACACAGGAGCATTTACACATTCACATTTGTGTTCACATACACACACACATAGGCACACGTGCGCGCGCATCCTTTGGAATTTGTTTGCAGTGTCTTATCACTCAGCTGTCACAACGTAAATTACACTCACCAGATATCTGCATTCCCCGGCCCCTCTAAGCTCATCTTCCACCACTGTAGAGCGCATGTGTAAGTGTAAATAGTATAATGAGGGTCCTAACCAAGGGTCTTAACTCAGGGTTTACACAGGCAGTGCTACAAGTCATGGCCTGACGCGATTTGTACTTTTTGATGCCCATCTGTTGGATTAAAAGTGACATAATGAGGGGGATATTACAGAATGAAACTATTGGAAATAACCTTGATAAGCCACAAGCTTCCCAGCTCATTAGAAAGAAAAAACTAGCAATCAATAGCTACATAACACACACACACACACACACACGCACACACACACACACACAGAATGGAAGAATACACATTCACAGACAGCACACACATTCTTCCATAGTTGCGTTTCTTGGTTTGTCACTATGTGATGACAATGTCCACAGATTAAGGAGTCTGGGAGCCTGAGGAAATGGATATACTCCCGCGTGCACGAATGGGCGCGCACGTGTGTGTGTGTGTGTATGTGTATGTGCGTGCGTGCGTGCGTGCGTGTGTGTGTGTGTGTGTGTGTGTGTGTGTGCGTGTGTGCATGTGTGTGTGTGTGTGTGTGTGTGTGTGTGTGTGTGTGTGTGTGTGTGTGCGTGTGTGTGTGTGCGTGTGTGTGTGTGTGTGTGTGTGTTATGTGCGTGCGTGTGGTTAGTGGTCCAGTGATAACAGGGCCAGTGATACAGAGAAAGTAATTCAGACAGAAGGGAAACAAGGAAGAGAGAGAGTTAGATACAACGATAAATAAATGAGGAGAGAGACAGTGGAAGGGATCACAGCCAGCAGTGTGTCTGGGGCGGGTTGGTTAGATGTTTGCCGGAATGGCTGATTGATTGTTTTTATGTGTGTGTCTCCATCCATTAGTTGGAGAAGTCACTAGGGGCGAGAGTGTTTTGTCTCTTTGAAGTGCAGTCCTCCAAAGTCCACTTTGATCACTCACAAATCAGCCCGTTTCTGTCTTTCTCCAGAGCAGTAGGGGCATTCTGGCTGGACCTCAACATGGATGGATGGAACATTGTGTGTGTGTGTGTGTGTGTGTGTGTGTGTGTCTGTGTGCGTGTGCGTGTGTCTGTGTTATTTTTGTGTCTTGTGTTTGTGTTCTGGTTTTTGAAAGTTCAAAACTTCTGGACTAAATCACACACAGACAGACAGACAGACAGACACACACACACACACACACACACACACACACACACACACAAGGAATAACCTCATTAAGTCTAATTGTTTACATGTGGTGTCGATAGCGTTCCCTTGTTATTTAGGGACAATGGAATTCAGTGTGAATCACTGACAGGGTTGACTCTGTGCTGGTAAGTATAACCGCAACAGGGCCCTGCTTTTATGGTTTCGCCTAAAAGAACACACACAAGAACATTAACACAACCACACACACACATGCACACATTCTTTATTGATTAATCCTACCCTATTCGTCATTGGCACATTCAAGTCCATTTCACTTTCTTTGTATTTTGGTCCATAGTGTTAAAAGAAGAAATGCTTCAAATTTTAGTTGAAGCATCCATTTTTTGGTATGTGTGTGCATGTGTGCGCATGCGTGTGCGTGTGTGTGTGTGTGTGTGTGTGTGTGTGTGTGTGTGTGTGTGTGTGTGTGTGTGTGTGTGTGTGTGTGTGTGTGTGTGTGTGTGTGTGTGTGTGTGTGTGTGTTGAGGAGCCATATCTGATTTATATTGAAAACAGCCCTGGATTTTTGGTTTATATTGAAAGGCACTTTACTTTGAAAAGACTGTAGGAAGTTCAGAGACTCCTTGAGTAATATTTCTCCTTGAAGGTCTTCAAGGAGACCATAAACAGGGTTGAGCACCTGTTCCTCTGTTATTCCGTTTGTTCCTTTGACAAAGGAGGATATTGGAAGCCAACACAGTCTCGCCTTCCTCTTCACAGCTTTATTTATGCTCTTCCAACCACGCCTCGCAGTGTATTAATTGGAAAAGGCTGTTTGAACTCTAAACAACTTTGTCAATTGTTTGAATTTGAACTGCTCTGTTTGCCTTAACATCTCCATCACCTGCTGGCTGTTTAATGTCAGCGAAGGGAAATCAGGAAAAAACAAACCTGTGTGGTATCTGCGGCTTTCACATGCCTGCGATAAGTCTGTCCAATATTTACATTCTGCCCCAATGAAATGATTAGGTGTTCTACCTGTCTGTCTGTCTCCCTACCCGGCCACCTGTCGCACTCTCACTGCGCTTGCCTGGAGTCTACCTCAAGGCTAGGCAGCGCCAGCGCTAAAGCTAGCGCGCTAGCCCCGTGTTTGGGGGGAGTGGCGATGGGAGGGAGGCCTGAGGGGAGGGGTGAGATGTTTTTCAGTTGGATCCTTTCAAAACGAGCTTTCTCCTGACCACCTGCCTGCTTTAACACCTGCCTGCTCGCGACAACACCTGGAATGCCAAGGTACTGCATTTTATTATTGGAGAGCCAACAAAGACCAGAGTGGACCGGGGTCTGTAAAGAATCAAAGACTTGGTGTGTTTCTGTTTAGGTTGTAGCTCTGCTCGTCACACCATGAGGGATCAGTTAATAACTAGCCATCTTCACTGAGCCGAGTGGTCATTTTACATTTAGGGATCCTTGGCTGACTCTTTTACCCAAAGTGACTTCACACACACATTCACATACCGACGGCGGAGTCAACCAGGCAGGGCGACAGCCAGCTCTTTGGGAGCAGTTGGGGTGAGGGTTCTTGTGTCACCTCGACACTCTGCTAGGAGGAGCCGGGGATCAAACTATAGCAACCTTCCGATTATCCGCAAACGCGCTCTACCTCCTGAGCTACTGCCGCCCCAAGCGTCTGTGCCAACACTGATTGAAAGCACACCTCTAGTTTGGTGAGACCTCACCTCCACCTTCCGATAGCCCGCCTAGACCCAGCGGAGACGGTGAGGAGGTCTGGAGTTGAGGTGCTGGAGTCGGCCCACCGGCGTTTCACATATAGTGTTGGAGCCTGTTTAAAAAATGTTGGTTGTTCCAGTGCAGGCGGACAATTCAGGAGGTCGGTTCAGAGGGAGAGTGTGCAAGAGGCGGAGGTCAAGTTCAACGATCAAAGATGTCAACGACAAAGGAAGAGAAAAGGGTTGGTGTTGACACTTCCTTTTTTTTTGTAGGCCACTTCCCCTTGGAACAAAATACTGGGTTGCCACGGTAACGAGGTGTTGAACAGTTATACAAATGAGCGGTGATTCAACCGCACCGGGCAGGGTTGACAACTGTACAAACTAGGATCGTTTGTGTATACCTTGTCGTATGATGCATTTCTTTGTGATTGTGTTTTTTTTTTTTGTGTGTGTGATTGTGTTTTTTGTACGTTTTTGTATTTGTTTTGATTTGTGATCGCTGTTTCTTTTCAAACTGCCACAAGATGAACAGGTCCTAAGACAATCTAATGTACTTTCTATTGTTTACGATGTTAGAGGGCTTAATGCTTAATTTTCTCAGTTTTTTGAGTGTGTGTGCATATGCGCATGGGTGTGTGTGTGTGTGTGTGTGTGTGTGTGTGTGTAGGGGTGTGTGTGTGTGTGTGTGTGTGTGTGTGCGCGCGCGAGTGAAATGGACAGTTTTAGTCATTGTTGCCTGCTGCTGATGGGGCCTGTTGTTGTATTTGCATAGTGTGTGGTGCTGCTTCCTGGAGAAACAAAATGCGTGTGTGTTTATGTATATTTAGGCATTCATGTGGATATATTTGCGTTGTAGTTACGTGTATTTACGTGCAGCACCGGAGAAAGACAGCAGAGCACAGACAGAGCAGGTGAGCAGACAAACGCTCCAAGATATATAAAAGCTCAGCAAAAGCCAGGGATTACAAACCTATCTAAACACGCTGCCTAGAAGAGGCCCCACACACGCCCTTAAAGAGGCACTCGTAACCACCCCTATTATCAGCTTATGGCCATTAAACATTAAAAGTGAACCTCACCCACTACCTGCGGTGTGAAGATCGGGTCTTGCTGCCTCATGTGCATTTGTATTTGTACACACCATAAAGGTAAAGACATTACGGACATCAGACATTATGCTACATGCGTCTTGCTTGATGTGTGTGTTGTTGCTTTTTTCTTTAAAAAAAACGACGTCTCTGCTATGATTGAAACAGGCTAACTATAAAATACGGTTCTGTAAATATTGCGTGGACTACTGTGTAATTACTCCTGTGATTATAAAGACAGATTCCCGTAAAACATCCACGCCGGATCAGACATTTTTAAACTGCCTTGATACCAGCCTAAGGCTATTGATAGCCTATTGTTTGTTTAGGCCCACAACACACACACACACACACACACACACACACACACACACACACACACACACACACACACACACCCAGACACAGACACACACACACACACACACACACAGTTAATGCCCTCTTCCTTCATCTGCTGTGTGGAAATGGTTTAAAGTATGTAATCTCCTCCACACCACAAACCAAAAAGGTCAGTTCTCAGCCGATCTCACTCTCGACGAAACATAGGTGAACATTTTTCATTCATTTCGCTGCCGTTTCAAATCAATCCCCGACGTCCCACGTGAACAACAACGCTCGTACAACTGTGCACCAGATGTTCCCTCAAAACACGGCGAAACAACATGAACATTTGAGACGATTCAGTCGAACCGCTAACGTCAAATATGAAAACAGCTAATATCTATATTGTGTGGTAACAAAGATACAAGCAGAATAAACCATTCCTGGGTGCGCTGCTATTGAAAAATAATTTCCTTTGACGGCGGCGGGCGGTCGCGGCCAATTCCTTGCATAGTCTGCCATGCGGGTAATTGACAGCGTTGAACAACAACATGGCTTTGAGCGGCAAGCGCGGAAAAACCACATCTTGAGGGTCCACGCCTTAGCATGTCCCGCGGCCCCACCTCACCCCGGTGGATGTCTTGTTGTTTTCACAGTGTTGCTGCAGCCCCGGGCCAGCCTTTAAGTCTCAATTTAATATCACACACTCCTTTTTCTCTTTCTGAGATTTAAGCAGTTGTAACTCAGCAAGAATAAACGCCTGCTGTGTGAGCACGTGTTTGGGCGTGTGCTGGGTGTGTGTGTGTGTGTGTGTGTGTGTGTGTGTGTGTGTGTGTGTGTGTGTGTCTGTGTGTGAGTGAGCATGTGTGAGTGTGTGTGTGTGTGTGTGTGTGTGTGTGTGTGTGTGTGTGTGTGTGTGTGTGTGTGTGTGTGTGTGTGTGTGTGTGTGTGTGTGTGTGTGTGTGTGCGTGCATGCATGCATGTGTGAGCATGTGTGTGTGGGTGTGTCTGTGTGTGCGTGCGTTTGACCTCCACATAAACCTTGGAGAATTTATTTTCAATACACTAAGCCAATCTGACAACTACCACATCAAACGAGTGCTACACAGGCTTTTTGTTCAAAAAATGTAGGACCTTTTGAATTTAAAAGCAAAACAATGTTTGCAAACAAAAACGTTATTTAATCCATTCATAAGTCCTCTATCGTCAGCCTCATGTCTCCTTCCACACTCTCTCCTTCCTCCTCCTCTCTTCCTTCCTCCTCCCTTTCCTCGCCCACTTTTTTAATGCGGTAACCTTTGTGTCAGAATTCCCAATGTCCGCTTTCCTTGGCTATTCTGTTGACAATAAAGGCGATGATAATCACTTCCACTACTGAATTATAAAGTTTCTCTCTGCCATTTGGCCGCCACTCTCGGCCAACCAGGTCAGTTAAAGCCAAAGTCAAAAGGGTGCCGCTTCGTCTTCCAGCGGCCATGCTGCTTATTAGCCGTTAACAACGAGAAACAGTGGGCATGTTAAAATATAAATCTGGTAAACGCCTCCGCATGTGTGGGGGAAAAACACTGCAGTTATTCTGTGGAAAACATTCATGAGTTTAGAAACCGCCCATTCTCTGTGTCGCTCTTGACACGTAAACAGTTGGTGCTGAGGCCTCCTCCTGGTAACAGCTCATTGTAATCAGGTGTTGTGTTGCCCCCGCTGCCCAGGCCTCACGGGCCTCCTGGCTGCACCACGACGGCAGCGACGCTGCATGCAGGGAGAGCCGTTTCCCCACCAGAACCCCCCAACCCTTTAATAACCATCCTCTGTTTTCCCTCTCCCTCGTCTCTTTCTCTTGGAGGAAGGAATCCACACAGATGATAGATAAAGAATCTGCGGTCGGTTCGGTCGGTTGGTTGGTCGGCGGGAATCTTTTCGAAATAGCTGAAATAGTTGAAATAAACGTTTCTCATAAAAGTCGTTTTTTTTTTTTTCCCAGTTGAATCAAGAAAAGAAAACGCATGCGCTGTGTAACAAGAGGGCCTCTGGGGGATGAAAAAGAGGCCTCTATTATGTAAATCCTAACTGTCTCTTACCCCCCCCCCCCCCAGACTTTTTGCATAATGGCCCTGCAACATCAAACAACGTCTTGGTGCGGAAAGGAGATTATGGAAAACGGGTGTAGAAACACTGAGCGGCCAATCACAGCGAACCAGGAAAAGGAGGAGAGGGATGGGCAGTGGACCCTATGAAGGTGCCGACCGAGCTGAGGGTGTGCTGCTGAGGTATGAACAGAGGGGAACGGGGAACGACCGCCCCACCGCAGAGGCCTCTGCAGGTGCAGACATGCGCCGTAGTCGTTTTGAACCAGATCGTTTTTTTTTGTCGTTCTCCCAAGGTTGAGGACAGCTCACCTGTCACTCTAACCTGTTCTGTTGTACTTCCGTTTTACATTTCACTTCCATCCTCGTAGATTTGTTTAGTTTTTGTAACTACAGACGCGTGGTTGTCTTTCGCTGCACTACAAAATAAGTAATGCGTCAAATTGAACATGAATGGGGGTGAGTTTGAGAGCCAATTGCCCTCTGACTGATCCTGGCCTCCAGCAATGTGATTAGTCAAAACACAGACGAAGAAAGGAAGTATGCTTTGCGCCGATGCACAGAACACAGGTAGATGTTATAATAAACCAGCTTATCAGAATCAGAATCAGAATCTGGATCAGCCATATTCGCCAAGTAGTATATTCACACACATACAAGGAATTCGACACCGGATATATCCTTGCTCTCAAAGTACATACACAGACTAGCCATACAGATGAACAAAGACAATGAGCGTAACATAAACCCATAAACTATTATATAACAAAGGTATATATAGACATTTAAATACTGCATACAACAATTTAGTTTTAGCACCAAGACAATAGTGCAAGGATGCTGGAATAAATATGGACTGATTAACAAATTACTTCATACACATGAGGTCGGTTGCTATGCACAGAATACGTAGTCTAGAATTCAAATAGTGTTCATTGTTACAGGTTTATTGTACTCGGATTGTTCCTGATAGGTATTGACATGATGGCGCAGCGATACAGGGAAAGCAAGTGTTCAGTGCTGACACGCCAGAGCTCTTTCATGAGCATGTGTGGCGATGACTTTATCCAGTCTGCCTTGACGATTCAAGGCACAATAATTAGCCCAGTCCCAGAGCCTCATCAGTCTAACGCGGTTCGCGGAATAAAGTGGATACAAATGCGTGTTCTAAGATTTCTACAGCTTCAGCTTTCTTCCTCTACCTGTGTATAACTCTGTACCGTTATACAGGGGTAACTCTGTAGCGAACTCCCTGCTTCTCCCGGGATATTTTGGGTAGGAGGAACTTTATTTCAACATCAAGTCCACTAGCGAGTGACGAAAACTGACTCACGTCACTTGCCCTTGCGAAGGTAAAACGTTCATAACCAATCATCTTACTGGTCCATGACACGGACTGAAGGACTGAGTGTGACTATCCCAGACACAAACTACCACGATAGTGCATGGACCAGCGGGTATGGTGTGGTCTGGTACGTCCTCTCTTCATCTAGTCTCATTCTCCCTGAAGCAGCGATGAGTCCTCACTACGGTGTGTGTGTGTGTGTGTGTGTGTGTGTGTGTGTGTGTGTGTGTGTGTGTGTGTGTGTGTGTGTGTGTGTGTGTGTGTGTGTGTGTGTGTGTGTGTGTGTGCGTGTGTTCCCTCTCACCTCCCCTTGTTCTATTGGTTTTCTAGGGTTTGTCCACAGTAGTTTCTGCATGCTTTACCCAAGCTATCCGAGATCCAAGATGTGTGTGTGTGTGTTAGATATTCACCAATTGCGTGTCTTGCCATCGTGGACAGGAGGTTCCCACTCACAAGTTGAACATGCATGCATGTGTATTGCTGATGCTCTTCAATCCAGCGGCTCAATGTTAGGAGGGTTATTCCCACAACCCGTATTTTCAGTTGAGACCTGTCCGGGCCTGAAGTGTTGGGGAACATCTCTGTGTTACTTCTGGATGTTAAATGGGGAGTTCTATGTAAATATGAAGGGCAGGCTACTTCCGGCCAACCGCCTTTCCAGGGCGCTAGTTGAGTTCTGGCTGCACACCCTTTGCTCGAGGGAGTGTGAGGAATGTTTTTAACGTCTGACAGCGTGCCGGCACCTGTGGGGTATACTACGAACCTCGCTGAACCCATGCTTCCTTTGGAAAACCTGGATCGACATATACGCAACTCAACGCAATCAGAGTTCAATGGTACCATGAAGCTCACTTAGGATTCGATTTGTCAAGCCAGGTTTTCCGCTTTAGTTTTTTTTACTCACCTTTACAAAATGGATAGATCAAGAGCAGTCTATTTCACTCAAGAGGAACAGATAGTCATAATGAATTCCTATGAGGAGTTCAAGAATCAGATTACAGCTAGGGGCAACACAGTTGCACATAATAAGGCTAGGGAGGCGTGCTGGCAAAAAATTGCAGATTGTGTAAATTTGTAAGTGAAAAGATTCTGCATATTGTCTAAAAAATAACTATGCCAAATGCTGAATTGTTCACCATTAATCCCAATAGAGTGATGATGATTTCAAAATGCAAAAGCAACATCCAAACTGCTTTATTCTATAATTTAGGGAATTCACTTTAAATACACCCCAATACAAATACATGTAAGAAATGTATAGCATATGGTTTCAACCGCTGAGATGTAGCGGCGGTGGCGTAGGGGATTAGAATAAGACCCCGACGCCAGTGACCAGGGGTTCAAATCCCGCCTGTCCATTATCATTCCTTTACTCCCCCTTTTATCCCCATCTAGATGGGGATAAAAGGTGGTGCCAGCTAGCGATGGCTCGTTCACGAACGAATCAGTTCGAACGAACTACTCTTTAACGAACCGACCTGATTCCCCGTTTCAGTTCGTCTTGTTCGTATCGTTCGTTCTCCGAGACTCGACTCCCAGCTCCACCCACTAGTCGCTGAGTCGCTGACGCTGACTTGCGAGTCGCCGTTCGTTCACTGACTGTGTTTAGCGATGAAGACTCGAGGACTGAGAAGTCACGAGAGCCAGACGGGCAACAACATCCCGATTCCGAACATGAAGCGCTCCTCAGCTAAAAGGAGCTGAGTCTGACTGACTCAGCTGAGAACTGTGCATTCATGAGTCCTTTGAATGAGAACGAGGGAGGAGCTGAGCTGACCGACTCAGTGACTGAGAACCATGATTCACCGCTACCGGAAATGTGACTCAAGGAAGGAAGGAAGGAACGATTCGAACGACTCTTCTTGGCGAACTGACCGACGTGAAGTGATTGATTCAAACAAATCATGAAATTGAATGAAAGTATAATTCTTTAACCTTTAGTGAATAAGTATTCCATATGACATAGAGAGGGTGTTTAGAGGGGGTGTCTATTTTCCCTTAAAATCATCTCTTGGCAGCTAGCCAGCTCGGTACCTCACTTGCAGCTAAGGGAGTATCACGAATTACCAAGGATACCTTGTGAACAATTTTTCCATGTTTCTCAAACAGTTATACATTATGTTAAATTATTTAACCATAGACTGGATTTAACTATACGATCTGAATGTGTAGGTCGTCTTATTTTCGACACAAGGGTCACATTTTCAAATGTGAATGAAAATAGTAGTAGGCTTCTTCCTGTAGTGTAGACACGTCGATGCTGCGCGTGACGTAGGGGAGAACGTTCGCTACGCAAATTTTCATAATATCAATTATAGTGGTGTCCCATTTCAAAGGGAAAGATCTTCCCTCTTTGAGACGACTTTACTGTGGAGGGAACTCAAAGCAAGTGTTCTCGTTAAGGGGAGAGTAATGTGACAGGGCCTTACTGAGCCTTTACCTTGACTGCACACACACACACACACACACACACACACACAGAAAGCTCTTCTTAGGTTATTAATATATTTGCCTCATGGAGGTCTCTGCATATTTATATTTGGCATGTTTATCTCAGTGTTGAAAGTTTTTCCCTTCTATAAAATGATTATTAAAATCCATATGTTGACTCTTTTATTGAGGAGTGAGGAGCTGTTTTATTGACGAGAAACATATTTACACACACACACACACACACACACACACACACACACACACACACACACACACACACACACATTTGAATCTACCAATACTGGTTGTGTCAGCCTGGCATGGAGTAACATAACATCCATTTGGTTAGCCGTGACTGTCAGCAGACTGTAAAATAATAATAATCCATTCCGGGAAGCGATGGAGCTCCAGGATTCAGGAATAACAAAACACACCAACCGGAGAGGGAAGGCGTTCTCAACGCTTCAGGGATTAATGATGATGTCTGCCTGTCCTCGTTCACGGTGTGTGTGTGTGTGTGTGTGTGTGTGTGTGTGTGTTTAATCGAGGTTAGATTGGATCACACTCTTTAAAATTCATTTTCTGTTATAGGTTCAGATGGCTGAACGTATGGATATGGCTCATATTGAAATATAGAAAACATGTCAGGGAAATTGTGTATACACAGTTCGACGTAAACCATTTGTATGTCCGGTTTTATAACAAGCTTTTAAGAGCCGCGTGTGTGTAATTTAGAAAGACACACAAATAAACATATCTGCTTCGAATGATAGTTTGAACTAAACACACTTGAACAGATGAACTTGAATGGAATACAAATGGATGTATAGACAGAGAGTATACACAATAGAAAGTATTTTCTATTGTGTTTCTGCGGTGGCTTTGTTCAGACCGCTGTGTTTTACATCGGTCTCCGTCCAGCCATCATCCAGTGAACGATGAGACTTGAAATAAGTGGAGGGTTAGGAAACAAAATGAAAACTAAGGAGTTTTTAAGCCCTTAAACAAGGAGTTATATAACATAATGAACCTCTGAATGTCCAAGTTATTTTTCACCCTAAAAAACGAACAAGAACTTTGGGAGAGGAAAATAATATCTGCGTGTCAGGATTCCTTGGAAAATATCTCTTGGAAGTTTTCTCACCGTTTTCCATCGCAGCTCGAGAGGAAAACAAACGAACGCAACCGTCTTGCAGACCTGAGAGCTGACCTCCCGACATCCTCCTCAGACTCTCGACCAAGCTTTGTGTTCCCAGGGCTTTTTTTCCTGATCGCTGTTAAATCACGGCCACAAAAGACGCTGTCTGCGTCGGATGACTTATGGCATGACAACAGAAGACCCAGGCTGCTTCTGGAGCGGCGCTCTGGCGCAAGTCAAACCTGACCATGTTGCTTTATGCACGGTGTGTGTGCGCGTGTGTGTGTGCGTGTGTGTGTGTGTGTGTGTGTGTGTGCGTGTGTGCGTGTGCTTTTGAGAAAGCATACAAGGTTTGCACGTACATACGCACTCACGCACACGCACACACACACACACACACACTCCATTCTGTCTGTCTTCAAGCGTCTGCCAGCAAAAAACTCTTCCTACTTTCGTCCAAGTTGAACGTAGATATAAGCCAAGTGTCAGGTCTTGCCCCCCCCCCTTACTGACACACACAGGCCTGCCGACACAGGGAGACGAGAGGGGGGACATGACACCACGCAGGGTGCGGGGGACATCCAGGCCGGTGGCAGTGATCTGTGGGCGGGCAGATCATGGTGTGTGTGGGGTTTGAATGAAGGACCAGGTGAACACACAGGAAACAGGTGGCCCTGACGGCAACGATTGGCCAGTCAATTAGAGTCACGATCATTCTGCTAACTTCCCCCTCTCCATGTGTCTCTCAAACACAAGTCCCCCCCTTCTGAAAGTGTAACAAAAAGCTTAATGCCGTGGGAAAGAGAAGAACGGCCGAAGGAAACATGCCTCCATCGCACCTGAGAGTACACAGACACGTGCACAAGTACCGCACTATCGGTGTACGGTTGCAATATGTGTGGTCATATGATTGCAATCGTTAGACCACAGACCTCGTTGTTGTTGTTGATGATGACCTTATTTGTGGACGTTCTTTTACAAGGACCTGAGGGGTATTCCATCAACCAAGCTAAACGCAAAGCCGGGCTGAATCCGCTAAGCCTCGCTACTTTCAGTTAGAGTTGTGTTCCATTAACGTGACTTAAGGGACTCTCCGCTAAGTAACCATGGCAATTTATCAGACAAAACTAACCTGGTCGGTGGCAGGCTAACTGCCAGGCATACTTTAGCGGTGTTTCAGAGAAATCCATTTGTCGGAAAGACCACAATTGGTCAAATTTACATAGCATCCTATATTTTCACAAAGTGTCTAAGATTAAATGATTGCAAATAAAAAAATTAAATGAATTGCATGTTATCAACGATATTTTCTCAATACATTTTTATACAAATACATGTATTCTACCGTAAGCGGGAACCGGTAACTGGTCTAGCACTGGCGCTGTGGTGTGGCCGGCCAGAGTTCACGTCCTGTTTTGTCATAGAATTCTTGTCATTGGATTATTTTTGTAATTCCCTTATGTCAGAAAGTAGGCCTAACAATTGACTTTTTATATAATAAATAGGTCTTATAATTTCCCCAGAACCCAAATATAACTTGCAAAAACCCATGGTAAAGTTAATGTTAATATTAATGTTAATGATGTCTTTGTCACAGTGACAAAGACACTGCTGCACGGGAAATTGTCAACCATGTAAATTCCATTCAGCTGAGTTTATTAATAGGTTATTGATATAAATAACCTACATAATAACCTTGATTAATAGGTTATTATTTAATGTAATAGAATGAAATAAATGGAATATATATGGCAAAAAAGTTATTTTATTAATGTAGTCCTTCATAAATTTCTAATTGCATGGGGATTGAACCCCAGACGACCGGGTACAAGCCCGACACATTACCTCGACACTTTCTCCCTGTTTTCAAAACTATGGTCACTATTGCATTAAAATATGTTACGCTAAATACTAATTATGCATTCAACAGATCAGCGATTTTTTTTGCCAGGCGGCCTCCCTGTTATTATTAATGGTTACGGTGTTCCCTTTTTGAGTTGTTATATGCTCGTACTCCTCATAGACCTCCACAAGCACCTTCTGTTTGCCGCTGAAAAATAATCCCGCTTGTGCCTTTTCGTGTAAACCTCGGATACAGCAGTCCTACTCTGTTGCAGCGAGAACTTCTGTTCTGTGGGGAGGTGGCACAGAGCCCGCGGCGGGAAGCAGAACCCAGAGGGGCGTCGCTCGTCTTGTTTCCTGTGTCGTTACGCCGGCAAAATGGCGGCAATGTGCCATGACCTGGCAGTGCCATGAGCCAATCATAGCGCTAGGGCGTCCGGCGTGGAGCTGAATTGGAAGCGGAAATCCTTTGCACCCTTGTCTTCACTCTTAATCGAATGCAGACCGGCCATCATGGACATTGAAATTGATCAGCTGAAAAAGTAAGTTAGATATGACAGGCCTGCGGTGTGAAATTGGTTATTGATTAACGTGGGAGTGGATTGAAAACACATGTGCTCCATGCTTGCGCTTTGCTCGTTTTGAATTTTTGTTTTGCATTTTTGTTTTGTGCTTGCGTTTGGCCCTTGTATTTAGGGTCCGGGCAGCTAAGCTGCCGGGAACCTATTGTATTCCTAGGAATTCTTTCTTCTTCTTCTTCTTCTTCTTCTTCTTCTTCTTCTTCTTCTTCTTCTTCCAAGGAAGTCATACTTCCCATGGGTGAAAACTCACCAAACTTTGCACAAAGGTCCAGTCCCATGCCAGATTCACTCAACTCCAAGGACATGTGCCACCCCCTCCTAGGGGGGGCACAATAAGCGTTTAAATTTAAAAACTTAAAAAATTCCTACCAAACCAACGGTAGATGCTACAGTGTTGAAACTTCACCACAATGTAGCCTCAATACTGTTGAAACTTTTGTCCACTTAAACTCATTACAAATTATGAAGTCCATCACTCTGTTTTTTTCAATAACTGTAAAACTTTTAAAATGTATCTCCTCCCACAATTTTTGCTCAATTGTCACCAAACTTGGTGACAGAGCATCTCCAGACCGTCCTCAACAAAACTTGTTTCTCGGATTTTTGATTAAGCAAAAATTGATCCTACAGTGCATGAAAACGTATGACTGTAAACAGTACTGTAAACGTATACCATCAAATTCTTGATAAATACATTTTCAATCTTCCTGAAAAAAATTGAGAATATTCTGGAGTCATGGTTGATGAAGTTTGGCAAATATCAGAATTTTATCTCAAAAACTGAATTTTTGAGAACATTTTGAATTCTGCTCTCATGGGAACAACTGCAGCCAATGTGAGAGTGGAATTTTTAAACATCATATTTTCTCTTATGAAGCAAAACACTTATCATTAAAAACAAATCACCAACATTTCCATGCTGTCAAGATGCAATTTATGTATTATCAGATTTTTGTTTAGATGACTGAATTTCTGAAATTTTGACCATTTTTTAAATTTGCCTTTACAACAGCTGTCACTCAATTTGTGAAGCCACTGTTGAAATGCCACTTGCCAATTAGCTCAGTGCGATAGACAATGGTCTTTGGTTCCAGAGGTTGTGGGTTCAATCCTCAACTGGTGCAAATTGAACATTATAAGGTCAACTGTCCTGTCTTCCTATTCTCCTGTTTGTTGCTCAGAATTTGCCAAAATTAGCCCGGACCCGACCCATTGCTGCGCAGCAGCTATAATTTTATCTTGTATTTTGCGCTAGTGTTTTGATCTTGTGTTGTGTGCCACAGTGTTCCACACTGGAGAACTGGTGTGAAACGGCCCTAAACCAATCACTCTACTGGCTCTGGGGATTGACTTTGAATTTAGATTTCAAAATAACATTAAACATTGCATTGCAAATTGCATCTGAATCTTATTTTGCCTATTCAATGTTAACGTGTGTCTTGCATTACCTTACCATGTAAACTATTCCCATAAAGAGCTTCATGCAGATCCACACCATCACTTCCTCCCAGCTGCACTCACAGTCATGACTGTAGAGGAACTTTTTTAGCAATCGGTGAAACGAAAACTCAGACGGGTACCAGTCCGGGAAAACCGCAGAAACAGACTCTCTCCCACTTTGTTTCTCTCTGTCTCTGACTCTATCTCACGCTCCCTCTCTCTCTCTCTCTCTCTCTCTCTCTCCCTCTCTCCCTCTCCCCCGACCCTCCCCATCCTCTCCAAGTGATGACAGCCCATCACTCACAGATTCAACTTTACTGCCGTCCCGTCGGGGAAAAACACACGATAGGGCCTTCAGAAAGGAGGAGCCGCAGTATGGGCGAGAGAGGAGGGAGAAGGGGGTGAGAGGAGGGAGAGAGAGGGGCAAGAGAGGAGGGAGAGAGAGGGGCAAGAGAGGAGGGAGAGGAGGAGAGAGGGGAGGGAGAGAAGGAGAGAGAGATGGGGGAGAGAGAGAAGGGAGAGAGAGAAGGGAGAGAGGGAGGGAGAGGGAGGGAGGGAGGGAGAGGTTTCAGGCCTCGGATGGCTGATTGATGGTGTGGAACATTAGAGTAGTCGTACGAAAACCTTAATTCTCCGGCCGTCTGCCTCTCGGCTCTCTCTCTTGACACACACACACACACACACACAGACACACACACACACACACACACACACACACACACACACACACCACCACTCAGTCAGGTCTGAGGAGGACTTGGCTACCCTTGCGTTGGGCAGTTGAGTTGCTCTGCTTAGCGTCACACCATCTATATGTTATATATTTAGGCCGTTATACCGGGCCTCATATCTCCCAGAAGACACTGCGGTCAAGACCAGAAATATACTTTTCTCCAGGTCCAAATTATATTGAATGATGGTGAGTCTTACCTTGGCTAACCTGCTTCCCCATCCAAGTCTCTGTTGTACAGTATAATTATTTTTTTTCTGCTTCATTTCCTGAACGTATCATGTGTAAGAATGAGATATTACATGTAATTACTGCCCTCTTTGGTCGGGAAGTGAACTGCAGCCTGCTTGAGCATTAGCTCCGTGGAGTTATGGTTGACAATATCAACCATAAACTAATGTAATTCTCATAAATAAAATATTACAAATATACAAATTAAGAAATTATGAAAGAACAAGTAAGGGTCTTTTAGAGTTAAGACGGCCTGGTTAAATTTTGCAGACAGGCTGTTTTACTCAATGGGGGCCGTCGGAGAAGCTCTCCTTTTTAAGGGAAATTATAACCTGTTAATGTTTTGGAAAATGATGTGAACTTAAAGCCATTTAAAGCAATTATTGCATGTATAGACCTCTGAAGAATAAGTCCCGCCTCCGAGGCTCCCGGCTCCCTCGGTCAAATGTCAATGGGAAATAACACGGGGTTTATGAATGATCGTACATAACAAACTCTGTAGGTGGCGAAGAAGTAGAAGCTGCGTCACGTTTTGAACGACACACTTTTTCCATCTAGTTTCCTCTGGGGTTTTGGATTGCTGGTGCCGTTAAAGTAGTTAACTATTATGAAGAAGCATTATGCTAACGCAGATCTGCGCAGACTTAGGACGTCACGATTCTCCCAGTCAAGGTTGCATAGCAACGGCAATGTTTCATAGTTTGTCTTCACCGAAATGGAGTTCAGTGGCACCAGAGCCCGCCTACGGAGGTGGCGCCAACGCTGCTCGTTCATGTGTGAAATTGTCATGTTAAGAAATTCTGAAGCTGTTACTGTTTTGATCAAGGTCATGCAAAATAAAGCTAATGAGAACACATGAGACATCGAGTCGACTCTGATTCCTCTATATTATAATTAAATTCATTTGTTTTTCTTACATTTTCTTACATCTGTTTTTCTTACATTACATTTTTCTTACGTAAGTAACGTGTGCAACTAAGGACAGAGTCACATGTCTTTAGTTGTGTTACTGGTTATATCATTTTTTTATAAAGATGAGCCAAAGGGGTTATGTACTGGAATTATAAAATATCAATACTATTACTATATTTATACTATATATATATATATTACTATCTATGAGCTGCAATCTGCAATCAATCGAATATCTCAACAATATCTCAATAACAGCCAACAAACTCTTATTCCGGTCAAACCAAACAGTTAAGTCGTGGAGAAAAGATTAAGTTTTACCACTGAATCACACGTGAAATGATCACCACGTTAGGTTGTGACTGGTTGAGAGCAAGGACATCTCACAAGTATGACTTATGAAGTCTGCGCAGATTAGAACTAGCTCCCGGTTAGCATTAATAATCGTTTACTACTTTAACGGCACCGACAATCCAAAACCTCAGTGGAAACTAGATGGAAAAAGTGTGTAGTTCAAAACGTGACGCAGCTTTTACTTCTTCGCCACCTACAGAGTTTGTTATGTACGATTATTAAAAAACGCCGTGTTATTTCCCATAGACATTTGACAGAGGGAACCGGGAGCCTCGGAAGTGGGACTTATTCTTCAGAGGTCTATTGCATGAGAAAATGAAATACTTGGTCCACCAAGTATGACGTAAATTGTAGTGACCTCATGAGACTAACGGGAAATCCCATGAAATAGAATAATTACTTAAAAGGATGTCAAATCCCAACTGTTTATTTTGCTATTAACATTTCCATAATTGTACTTCCATAGCAAACATATGATATAAAATATTTGTTTAAAAATATGACTTTTCGGGTTATTTGTTTCCACGGTCTTGAACAATTCTGTCAAATGTTCAATTTAAATAAAAAACAACAACGTTAAAACAATAAAGCAGATGAGCTGATGGACCGGGGCCCCGGGCCCCCGGGGACGAAGGGTTGCTTGGCAGACTCCCGTTGAAGCGCCGGGTTGTCGGTTCCCCGCCGGTCGTAGGCTGTTAATCCGGTAAACCGCAGCATGTTGGCGTCCTGCTGGCGTTTAGTCACGGTTGCGTGTGCGTCCGGGGTCCCCGCCACAGCGGGCAGACGGAGACCTCGCTGCGGGATGACGTGTCCTAATGGCTTTGATTAGTTTGGAGTAAGGGTGAGAAACGGTGAAGCCTTGAGAGACGCTGGGGACGGACAGATTGGACCGTCAAGTCAACGCTGATTTGAGGATTGCGGAAATGTCCAAGGCCATGTGTGTATGCATTCACGTACACATAAACACAGACATATACACATGTGCACACATGCACACACACACACACACACACACACACACACACACACACACACACACACACACACACACACACGCACACACATATAAGCGAACGATCATCCTGTCACATTTCATTTTCTGGCAGAAATTCACCAGTATGATAAATGCTTTACTTGTTTCCTTTGCAGTTAAAGCCCCATTGGATATTATGGGGCCATGTTTTCGCCATCTAAATCACTCTGACGGGGAGTGTAGGAATGAGTCAAATGCTTTTCACACTCTTTTTACAAAATTGTATTTAACTTAGGGTGTGGCAATGAGAGACATATTAGAGAGAGAAACAGAGAGAGAAGGCGTAGCTCCATTTAAACCAGACTGTGTCATATAATACACAATACATCTGCTGTATTGTGTCCAGATTTATTTTAGTAAATAAGGCCCTTATTCTGACATTCTCAAGAATATATTCACAGATTTCAATACAATTACATTTGAATACAATTGATTGAAAAAAAAATCTCACTGTTCATAGATAAATATAGAAATATAAATAACGGTCAGGATAAATATCCTTTGCTTTATTGCTTGCATTTTTCGTTACTCCAAATGGAAAACATGAGTAACATGATAAATAAATCAGACGAATAGTCCTGATATTAGTGGTGATTCAGCAACTTAATCTGAGCTTCATGAATATAAAGTATGTCAGACTCTATATTATATATATACTGTATATAATATATATATATTAGTATATGCTACACGTGAAC
>NC_140278.1:3260565-3265565 GCF_964030765.1 Micromesistius poutassou
TATCACATCTATAACAGAGAATAAGTGTGTTTCGTTTCATAAGCCCAGAAATAATGCAATATTTTATTAGTTTATGTTTTAGGAGCTGAAAGATAACTGAAAAGTGTTCGTTTTGAGGTTGTAACGACATTTCTTTCAGACTTAACATGATTATTTATAAAAGGTCAATAATGATATTCAAATGCTGATATTGTTGATCTTCAACCAATCCGTCTCGCATCTGTTTTGCGTGCGAGAAGATTGCAATGTAGCATCTCCAAGACATCAGTGGTTTGGGTCAGGGTACGCTGTGTCTTGGGTTTGATAGAAAGCATGAATTTTGAACAGTAAAAACAAATAAATTCCACAAATTGAGTCATACGTGTCCATGAGTAGCACGAATTTGCTGACCCTCAAACCTCATTAAAATGTATGTTTCCACTGTGAGTCATGGCAGATCAAATTCACCGTTGGGTGTTTTTATAAGGTGAGTGATTAACCGCAGATTAACATGTGCGCAGTCCTGTTAGTCTGTTGTTGTCAATCTGATGTATCTCCAACACTATAATGCCCCCCACACGAGTTATGGGGCATTAACCGTTAGTCCGACAACAGTCAGCAAACGGGCAAGGTTTGCTGACGATGCAAAAGTCAGTATAGAGCTCCCCTAGCACGTTCCCACCTGGACTGCTTACTACAATTTCTGACTGTTTGTTGTTGGTTACTCGAGGATTAACTACCCACACACATGCTGATGTACAAACATACAACCCGACAGCTCTTTCACCTGTAGTTGGGCACCAAGGCCCCCATCTCCATCAACACAGTGAAGGGAAGTTCTGAGCCATGTCTACTCAATAGGAATCCCTTTTGTAGCACGGAACTGCAGAAATAAATGTAGACTGCTTCACATGTATGGATGGAAATTCTCCTTGTTGTCTCCTGGTTTTGAATGACTTACAATATTGGCAAAACCGAGGGTGTTAGATTGAGAGGTTTTGGTGTCCCGCATGGATCAATGCTGGGTCCTCTCATTTGCATCGACAACCTTTTGAGAGATAAAAATACAGTATTATTTTATTCTACAATTTTCTGCATGCATCAGCTGCAAGTGATACAGATCTGAAAATAAAGTTGGGGGTTTATGTCCGATAAACAGAATTTAAATCAGCCAATCAATCAGGTTAGCGGATGAGATCTGGATGTGATCTGCTACAGACAGATCTGAAACTGCAGGAAGTAACATCACTTACTTCAACTTCTGAAAACAAGAGTGTGTTGGGTTCATGCTTTTCACATATTCTTCACTAAAATGATGAACCCATAATTTTGGCTTGTCCTGTACTCCAAGACCATTTGTTGTTCCACAATCGCAGTTATATCACAACGCAGAGAACAGCAGTTACACTGGACCCAGTGTTCCCAGTGTTGCTGTTTGTAATTCCAATGTGGTCAGATGCCTTGCAATGGCATTTGGGGAAATTCGTTGTTTGTGGAGTGTGATTGATCGGTAACAGATAAAAAACAATCCCTCTCCACACCGTTACTGCCCTACAGACACACTGTAAACAAAATGATTCACTTAATGGATTCAATAACTGGTTGTAATTTCCTCATGGATTCACAGCACACTGAAACATATGTTTGGACCCGGGATCACAATAAGTTGCGTCATTTTGTATTAACCGTGGCACAGACGTAACACATTGTGGCTTCACCACTTTCACTGATCCCCATTACCCTTTATGACGGTCCCTGCTGTGTCTGCATGATGCCCGTTTACCAGAAGCTCTCCGGCGCACTTTGATTGGAAGTTACGGCTGTAGCTTAATAAAACTCTGATTTAGGTCCCCAATCGGTGTAGTGAAAAACAGGAGAGAATTTGATGGAAAACATTTTAAATCTCAATTGTTGTGAGGTTTATTGCACAGATCAAGAAGGAGAGTGAAGATGGCAGGGGGATGCTACGGTGTCTTCCTTTTTAATGTCTTCTCTTTTTTTTTTTTACAAGGTTCACGTAATATTTTATATCTCAGCCGGACCCTGAAGTGAAGAGGTGTGAAGGGGTGGTGGTCGTTGCACACACACACACACACACACACACACACACACACACACTCACACACACACACACACACACTAACACACGCGCACACGCACACATGCATCCTTACCGGTTACACACACACACACACACAATCCTTCCCCATAACATACCCACACACACATACAAACCCACAAATGAACGCACACTCAAACACATACATTCTTCTACAGAAATGCTTGTAAACTGAAAAACAGGCACAGACACAGAATCACCTAGTACACACACACTGTGAACGTACACACCGGGCATGTGCGGGGCCCGGGGCCTCGGGGGCCAGGCTGGCAGGCGGCGGCGGGGTGGTGGTGGAAAGGAAAGGACCCTCCTGGCCCTGTGCTGGGAACCCCAGTGGGTGAGCGTGCCAGTGGCACCCTGGGGAGAGAGAGCAGGAAAACACAGTGCTGTTTCACAGACGGCGGTGGCTGCTGCTGCTGCTGCTGCTGCCGCCGCCGCCGCTGCTGCTGCTGCTGCTGCTGCTGGCCGTGAGGTCATCTTTTCCACGGTAACCAGAGACTGAAGGAGATTAGTCCTGTGGAAAATACTCTGTGGAGATAATGATGGAAAGAGTACTACAAACGGGGAATAATGTGAAAACTCAAGTGGAAACCCCGTTGCCACAGAGAGATTATGTAATTTTGGGGTACTTTATGGCCGAAATAAATGAATGGACAAATTCATAAACAAACAAGGCTGGTTGTACTAATATTTGGTGCTTAAAAATATTTATTATCATTTATTGGATGTTTATTAGTTACAGAAACTAGACTGTTGAGGATTTTTGTTAACCCATTGCTGCTAGTTTTCTTTAATTAAATTTATTTATGGCGCCTACTACTTTCTTAGTGTTTTTGTTCTATATTAGATAATACCCACTACTACCTACTATTGTGTTTAACCTTTATTCAATTTTTCTTTTAATTTGCTATTTTTGCTAATTTTTTTGTTATGTTTTATATTTATGTTGTGTGTGAAGCAGTTAAAAAGTATTGAGATTTTAGGATTATTGTTTACTTTTAACCATGATGGACCAACCTCATCCTCAGTCTGCCCACCGTGAGCATGTCTGGGTGATATATGGACTGTTGTATGACAGCCCTGTGTGTGTGTGTGTGTGTGTGTGTGTGTGTGTGTGTGTGTGTGTGTGTGTGTGTGTGTGTGTGTGTGTGTGTGTGTGTATGTGTGTATGTGTAGTATGTGTGTGTGTGTGTATGTGTGTGTGTATGTGTGTGTGTGTATGTGTGTGTGTGTGTGTGTGTGTGTGTGTGTGTGTGTGTGTGTGTGTGTGTGTGTGTGTGTGTGAGTCAGCACCACCTGCATCCCAGCATGCATCTCTGCCAGCTCGCACTGCACCAAGTTGACGAGTGTCAAGGGAAACTTGTGAAGGGTGGAAAGTCGATGATTCAACATAATTCCTACGTCAGTCTCGTTCTCTTGTCCTTTCCTGGACCATCTCATTACCCAATTAGCTGCCAAGGGTGGGGAAACCAAGTTATGTGTTACAGGTTCATTGAATCTGCACAATTGGGACATTGTGAACCATCAAGTGAACCTGTGTAACAGACTAAAAAACAAGGCACAAACCCAAAAAGTTGACCCAACTCTTTCTCTTTCTCAAACGGGCTATTTAAAATAGTGAATAACAGTATTATCACAGAGTCACAGGGTTGACTCATAATTAACCTTAATCCTTTTGTCCGTCATTTGTACCCTTGTGTTTACGTGCTGAAAATAGCGTGAAGAGGTCTCTCAGGGGACCAGAGCTCACACCCTGCTTACAGTAGCTTCACAGTGAGCTGCTTTGGGTCCAGGCCACTGTAGCTTGTGGAACTTCCGTGCCGCGCTCTCATTTTGGACGGCAAATATTGGTACACACACAGACACACACATTCAGAGCCCCTTTGCATGAAAAAAATATGGACAAATTGCTGCTGTTTACTTTCCTCCCGACCGTCACTTATTTCCACACGCTGTAAGTAAAATGGCACCGACTGTGGCAAAATAAGCTCTTGTAAATCAACTGTTTGTATTCCAGATGCGTTTACGGCATGTTCCCTTGGCAAATTGTCTAGCTCCGTTAAAAGATGCTTCTATTCCGGCTATTCTAGTTAAGCGGTGAAGTCCACTCCCCCGCTCTGCTCCCCCTGATTTCTATCACAGCAGCGACCTATGACTGCAGTATTGGACGCTGGCTTTATCTTTCATCAGAGTATCTCTTGGTGCATAGTCCACGGTCTAGTTCCCAGATCTCCATCGCCACGGGATTTACGTTTCTCCCGGCGTAACAATACACGGTTTGTCTCAGCAACATCATCTTCATCCTCCTTTAATTGCGGAGCCTTTTTCCTCTCTGTCTTCACCGTCTGATAAAGCCAGTTTCTGAACATGTTGATCTCCCATGACTGGGTAATAATACGGGTCCGCTGGCAGGCTGCTCTCATTATCCTGTTAGCCGGCAGAAAGTTACATCCAGCTTGTTTTGCATGTCCGCCCTGCTTGGATCAGACCGCGTCTGGAACCGGAGGTGTATCAGGTTCACGCAGCCTTTCATCGAACTGTAGGGTGTTCCTACACAGTGTTGATCCGACGATCAATCAATCGCCTGTACATCGGATCTATAGGGCCTGGCGTGAACTCCTCAAGGCCAAACCACACAACAAACCCTTTAAGTAGTGGGTATTATACAATATAGAATAAAAACTGTAAGAAAGAAGGAGGCATATATATGAATTCAATTAAACAAAACCAGCAGCAAAGGGTTAACAAAAATCATAGTTTAGGAAACTAGTCTGGCTTAAAAATATTTTTAAGCCAGACTAGAAGGATGATGAGGACATGAACGCTGGCTCTTCGGATCTTTGGATGATCACGTTAAAGACGGTTGCTTTGGCTAACCAGACCCTAACCCACGCAGCTGATG
>NC_140278.1:3267569-3270069 GCF_964030765.1 Micromesistius poutassou
GTATCATTAATGATTACCTTTGACTTAATATAATATATCACAGAAAAAAGAAACATTTGAGCTCCCTTTGGGGACACTTCAAGCACTCTTGGGGGCCCTCTGGTGGCCAGGGGGGCCCTAAGCTTTGGGCTTAGTTCACTTTTGCCTCGGGCCGGCCCTGCTCTGTATATTTATCTGTCGTTGACATGCAGTCTCTTTGTCTCACTGGCTGGCTGGTGGCAGTTGCCAGCAGACGTGTTGACTTCCCCAAATCGTACTGCATGCTCTCACGCATGCAGGGATGAATATAAGATGCGTGCGTGCGTGCGTGTGTGTGTGTGGGGTTACGTTCTAATGTGGCAACTTGAAATAAAATAAAGATGTTCTCTCTCTCTGCTACTTGCTTTTTTATCCAGCCTCAATATAAATTGATAAATGGATAGACTGACAGACAGGCAGTCTGACAGACACTCAGACACTCAGTCAGACAGACAGAAAGGCAGACAGACAGACAGACAGGCTGTCAGACAGGCTGTCAGAGATGCAGACAGATAGACTACGACTGATTGGGTCGGTAGAGGTGTGTGTGAGTGGGCTACAATGGACAGGTAGAGGAATTATCATACTTCCTCTTCCTTCAACAGTTACACTGATAAGGGATAAGACTGTTTTGTTTGCGTGGGCATGTGCGCATGACGAGAGCATGTGCATAATTAACTCAGTGACCCACCTCGTGTGTGTGTAGGTGTGTGTGTGTGTGTGTGTGTGTGTGTGTGTTCACACGTGTCAGCACGTGTGTGTGTGTGTGTGTGTGTGTGTGTGCTTGTTCATGTGTGTGCATGTCTTTGTGTCAGCATGTTGATGTTTGTGTCTTAGTAGTCGCTTGTGTTTGCGTGTGGTTGAGTGTTAGTGTGTGTGGGTTAGTGTGTGATTTAGTGCGTGTGCGTGTGTGGGTAGCATGTGCGCTTTTTCTTGTGTTAAATGAAAGGTTCTCCTCTTGGCATGAGATGGAACATGCAGTAGCTGAGCAGATACAATACCTGAATAGTGTGCACCAGTGTTTCCCATTTGATCTTCTCCATCAGTGGTGCCCAGATGTGTATGAGGCATGTGTGAGGTGTGTGTGTGTGTGTGTGTGTGTGTGTGTGTGTGTGTGTGTGTGTGTGTGTGTGTGTGTGTGTGTGTGTGTGTGTGTGTGTGTGTGTGTGTGTGTGTGTGTGTGTGTGTGTGTGTGTGTGTGTGTGTGTGTGTGTGTGTGTGTGTGGGTGGGTGGGTGGGGTGTGCCATTGTGACATGCTCGTGCACGGTGCTGACGTCCAGGGGTGCAGAGAGGTTTTAGTGTGATCAGTGATTCCAGTAGGTCTCTGGAGAATTTCAACATAAAGGGTGTAACATATAACATAACACCAACTAGTGTATGTGCATAAGCAAATGTCTTTCACCATTCAACCATGGGGTTCATAATTCCTAATAGTTGCTTCTGTTCTACACAGTATAATATGTAGGCTACTTTCTATTACTAAGTCATTTGTGGTTTCACTTTTTCTCTTTATTTCTTCCTACATTTAGTCGTATTTAGCCATTCATGAGCTAATGCCATCTATCGTGTCATCGTGCGTTTTCTTCATTGAAACTTTGCACATTGTACACACCCGATAACGTAACACTAATGTTTCAATAAAGATGAGGAAAATAACCCACTCTGCAGCAAACTGTTTACACATTAACAGGCCGACAGTTAGAAAAGCAACTCTGAGAGGAACCAAGTGCGCATCAAAACTGAAACTTACACAATCCCACATGATACACATAACCAATCAGTCAACTGTCATTGGCTACAGTCATTTCAAGTACCCTCAAACCTTCAAAGCTGTGTGTCTGGATTGAGACGTGGAGAACTACATGGACATTTACGGTGTGTGATTAAGGTCATGCAAACACCACAAAGGGGAGACAGAGAGACCGATAGATACGTAGATAGACAGACAAATCTCTGCTGCCACAAGGAGACTGATAAATCATTGTGTCACCCTAAATTGATTCTACATTCATGTTGAATATATATCAGTATTCCTTTTTGTTTTGAAGTAAATAGAGAAAATGTTTGATTGTATGAATGTATGATTTCACGTAAACCTGTGAAAACATACTTTTCAGTCATGGTTATATTCCTCATTAAACAGGTGCGTTATATGTGTGTGCATACGTGCGTGTGTGTGTGTGTGTGTGTGTGTGTGTGTGTGTGTGAGCCTGAATGCACGCTTGCGTGCCAGTGCGTGCGTAAGGCAGGTTCAAACGGTGCACATGTGCACACATACACACACAGGTAATTGTGAAACTATCCTTCTATCCTATATGCCTTCCATTTCTCCCTCTTTCTGTCACACACACACTCACACACACACACACACACACGCACCACACGCACACACACGCACGCACACGCCCGACTGGGATGTGGAAACCCCCCTCCGACCACCTGGATCTTCTGCTAACTGAAGCCATGTGCCCTGGTGGCTGC
>NC_140278.1:3275069-3327569 GCF_964030765.1 Micromesistius poutassou
TGTAATGCAAGTCCACTGAAACACCCATCTGTATTTGTTTGTGTGTGTGTGTGTGTGTGTTTGTGTGCGGGCATGTATCTGTGCGTCTGTGTGTATGTTTATTGTTGAGTTAGCGATGGTGACCTTATGACCTTTGAATACTTCAGTCCAGTTCGGTCACTTATAAACTAGCCACACATATAATGCAATGAGGTACAGTGGTGATGTGTGATGTGATGTGACTTTAGAGCGATAATAGCATCCTCCTCCTTCTTTAATGCATGATGTATCTTCTCCCACTAACACGGTGGAAGATGTATATACAAATAACACAAACAATTAATTTGGGTCCTAAAATGTGGAGCATAGCCTATGGGGTTATGTGTGTTAAGTTATGTGGACAGTCTGATTTCAGGCAGTAGTCTTACACTGACTGTGAAGTGCAAACTGGACAGAGCTGCTTTTCCATCACTTTGACTTAAAACAACAGGTTTTAAGTTAAGTTAAGTTTAACAAAACTCAGCAGGATAACATAAGAAGAAAAATGTCCAAAAATAGATATCAACAAACATTTTTTTTCCTCAATGTCAAAAAGTGCTAAAGATACATTGAATACAACATTACCACTGGAGTAATTTATGTTAAACTTCAGACCTCATGTGGGATTTATTTGTGCTGAAGCGTGTTTGCACAAGCATGGCTTTTATTAAGACAATGAGCTCTTTGGTTTCTATTCACCACAGCTGTATTATCATCAGTAAAGTCTCTGTTAATCAGTGACGGACATTGTGTTCGACAGCCAAGCCCCATGCAACAATGTCTCTATTTTGTTCTGTCTTGGTGATGACTGGTGATGGCGATATCTAAGTATTTATTTGGTGTGTGTGTGTGTGTGTGTGTGTGTGTGTGTGTGTGTGTAGGTGTGTAAGGAGAGGCAGCTGGTGAAGCAGCAGTGTAACAGCACTCACGACCAGCTGTGTGAGTGCGCTCCAGGGTTCCACCTAGAAGTGGAGTTCTGCATCATCCACAACACCTGTCCCCAAGGTTACGGAGTGGCGGCACCAGGTAGGTTCATACAAAGAAAGTGTGTGTGTGTGTGTGTGTGTGTGTGTGTGTGTGTGTGTGTGTGTGTGTGTGTGTGTGTGTGTGTGTGTGTGTGTGTGTGTGTGTGTGTGTGTGTGTGTGTGTGTGTGTGTGTGTGTGTGTGTGTGTGTGTGTGTGTGTGTGTGTGAATGTGAATGTGTGTGTGTGTGTGTTTTTCTTCCAAAACAGTGTGAAAGGGTTCACATACATACATACTCAAATGTTTTTACCTAAAAATCAAAACAGGAAAAATAACTGACATTAAAAGGGTGACACAAAAAAGAATCTGAAGAAATGCTACGAGCTAAATGCTCATGTACACCTCTTCCTCATTGAAATGTCAAAAACGCAAATCAGGTATTCCAATGATATCTAATAATAGCTTGTTATTTTCGTGGTTCTGTTTTTCCAAAAGTCCCCAATGTACAACAAAGTACACTATTTAACCAAATCTGTTTGAACGTCATCCTGTTCCGTTCAGATGTCAGTTTTGATCGGTCGTGTCAGTTGACATTCTGCCACACTTTCCACACACTGGACTACATGACGTCCACACGACGCTCAGTACTATTTTTAAGTGCCAGGACGTACAACACACGATACGTGCGTCAGAGGGTTGGCATTAGGGTCGCCAGGGCTGCATTAAGCACCTTGCTTGCGTTGTTTTACGTCCATGCCTTCGGAAGAGCGGTCTCATGCCAGCCAACATCTTCCATTCATTGATGTGGGACAGAGACCTGGGGTCTGTCTATGTGGGGCCACTTAGGATTATTTTTAAGGGGATTCCCCCGATTGCAGGAGCGCTGGCCTTTGTTATGCAAAGCGTAGCGCTGTGGCTTTGGGATATTTCAGCCACATTTTCAGCCTGGAAAGGCCTCGCTTTGGTCCGCACCACAATACACATATTTGACTCGCTGCAGTTGCCTCTCAATGGGGCTATTTGTTTGCGACTCTTTGTCTCGTAACTCTCCTCACAAACAAGGCAACACGCAAACCGCGTACGCACGCAAGAGGAGAGGGCACACAAACTCAGACACATGTGCGATCACACAAATGGACACACACGCGCGCGCGCACGCACTCACGCACGCACGCACGCACGCGCGCACGCACGCACGCACGCACGCACGCACGCACGCACGCACGCACGCACGCACGCACGCACGCACGCACGCACACACACAGACAGACACATACACACACTCACCTCCCAATTGATTGATCTGGAACAACTTTAAAAGAAGATTAAAAAAGATTAAATGAGGAAGCATGCTTTTTATTCGCCCTAAAGTCCTGATCTGCAGAGCACACTTGATTGTATCAGTGCTGTGGTTCCACAGAGAACAGCCTCCAACAGGAGGAGATCAAAAGCATTACGGATAAGCAGGAATAGGAACAAAGGGAAAGCAGGAAACCAAAAGGTCAAATCAGATAACTACTGCCACCGCACCATCTCTGTTCGGCCCCTAGCATGGAGATCCAGCACACGCTAGTTTTTACGAGCGTTTTGCTTTGAGCAAGCCTTTTTACTAGAATTTCTAGTTTCCTCGCTCAAAGTATTTGAAAGCCTGGTACCACCATAGAGTCTTGCGATACAGTGCCTTGTGCCTGGGAATGAAAATGTCCTCACAAAGTGACCATAGGGAACCGAATACACTGAGAAAGACTTACTAGACGTTTTCGCAGATACACAACTTTTCCTAGAGCTATGACCCGTATATTTTACAAGGCGTTGCAATCACTGGATTGCAGGACCTCACAAATAAAGACCCATTCAATTCAAAGAACTTCAACAAATCTCACAGGCTTCACCCGTTCACCGGTTTTGAACGCACAACACATGGGTGATGAATGGACGAACCGACGGATGACATGTTAAACATGCGATACAAACAAATAAAATGTAAACATGTGATTCATTTCTTCCAGGAACGCCGGAGAGCGACACGGTGTGCGAGCGCTGTCCCCAGGGCAGCTTCTCCAGCGGGGGGTCGCCCGCGGAGCGGTGCCGGCCCCACAGGAACTGCAGCGCCCTGGGCCTGAAGCTGCTGAGGGCTGGGACCTCCTCCAGCAACAGCCTCTGCAGCCGGCCGGACAAGACCCTGGCGCCGGAGTGCTCTCTGCCCCACATAAAGTGCAACGCAGGTAACCCCCCCCCCCCCCCCGGAGCTGGGTCTGAGCGTTGATAATACGGGTCATGATTTGAACAGGTTGCAATGAGCCATGAGTTGAAAAAGAGATACAGAGAGCGAGAAGTTATAATGATGGAGTTTTTGATGCCAAAACACGAACCCATTCAGGAGATATTAGCTTTTACTTTTTTTTTTTTTACATCTTTTTCATTAAGGGCATTTAGCAGACGCTTTCATCCGAAGAGACTTACAATAAATACATTTTTCAGAAGAAAGGGAAACAACAATACATCTCTGTCGGTACAGTAAGGATGTTCATAGAACCAAGTGCCAAGCACGTACAATTGCCAAGTTAACCCATTCCCCGTATAAAACAAATTGTGAGTGTTCTGATGCGTATCGATATTTTCCTGGTTTGGCCGGCCTGCCGTGTTTCTTTAGTTAATGGCCGTCCAACCCAGCATGGAGTTTGTACTTCTGAGGGGCCAGGGTAGGTTTGGGACACAGTCAACCACTTTGCAACCACTGTGGAGTGTGCTGACATCCACATGCACACTCATACACAAACACACACACATGCCATTATGTGATTTCCTAGTAAACCAAACCTCAACTATTAACTCATCCCACAATTCTGAATGTTGACACTGGAACATTTCCAGCATTATCGTTATTTTTCCTATCCCCCGGGATTGGGAATCTCCTTGGTTAAAATTCTTGTTCAGATTCCATTCCATTCTTTTTTTTATTACATTCCATCCTCTCACATTTCCAAATGAAACCCAGCAGGGAGAAGCGACCAGGGCACAGAACAAAGAGGGGTGTTTACGGTACTAATGTCATAACGGCCCCCCCTGATTGATCAACCAAACATCTCCAACCTCCCTCCGACCCCTAACGTAGATGAATTATACCAGAGGAGAGTGAGTCTCAGTCCGTGGAGCCCCAGGAACGAGGCCCTGGCTCTTTGTTGCTCTGCCATGGAAGGCCGATGTGGACAGTCACTGTAAGCAGGAGGAACCTCAAGCGTGATGCACTATTCCTGTTTCCCTGTACAAACCGCAGCTCAACAGAAAGAAAAAAAAAAAAAAAAATCCATTCACAAATCGCATCGCAGTGTTCCGCCGGACCGCAGATCGTCTCCAGGAAACACTGAGACCGTTTAGCAGTTGGGCTTGTTATGGGTTAGGGCTCGAGAGAGAGAAGAACAGAGCCATTCGTCAAATTGGAAGCAGTCGAGGGGGGAACCCGGGGAGTGATTCTGGGAAGGCGCCGGAACGTGGGTCAGTTCCAGACCCGGGACGGCCAAGCTTTCATCACACATCAGGAACTAGAATGAGGCCAGAGCCTCCTTTTACATGTTCTGACAAATGACCAGTGGGTCTGCACCAGAGCAGCATAACTGAAATCCTTTCTGTACTTTTTTTACCTGTCTGTCGATGCTTCGACCTCAGGGCTTCCTGTCATGGTGCTGGTGGAGCCGCTGCATAATAGGGGTCAGTTATTCTAGGGTTGGACTTGGATTGAATAATTTTTCGATATTTGGCAGATGTTGTGCACCAAATGTAGCTTCTTTTTTTTTGAGCCCATATTATTCCCCGAACATACCTTAAGAGGACTCTGTCTCTCATCACTCACTCTCTCACCCAGGGGCCCCCAAACTTGTTCATAGCGTCACCCCTCTGCAGAGTTACTTTTGGACACAGGACCTGCCAAATATTAATACATTGTCATGTCAAAAGAATGTGAAAATAAACATTTCTTTGTGCATATAAATATTGCATCAATATGTTCCATATCCGTGTCTTTTTGATCATTTGTTCTTTAAAACAAATGATCAAATAAGCAAACAAGACACTATGTTTATTTGTGAAGGTTTTTTTGGTCAGTACAAATATTGATATTGGCCATCACCATCACATTGTGGCCAAAACATTTATGGGTCCCGAACCACAGCCTGACCCCTGCTACAACCTCATCGCACCTCGATCGACGAGAGAATCCATCGAGCCAGGTGTGACAATGTCATCCTCTACACCGGCTGCTACGCTCCACGTGGTGGTGTTGAAAACCAGTTTATTCTACAGTTTGTATACAATGATACATGAGGCTCGTGCTCCATATTGCCGTGCAGGAGGTCTTCCTGCAGTATGTGTGCGGTGACAGACGGTTTAACCTGTTGCACGTTGATTGCTCAATATGCAACAGGTGTGAAGCCTCACCCAACGCCAGAGCCCACTCAGCCTGCCTCGGGCCAGGTGAGGCTGCTCAAACCAGGCCGTCATCCACACACACTCCACAACTGGCTTCGAGTTCTGCGCTTTCGGATAAACCACTGTGGTGTCGACCAATCACCTGCCAAGTATTTTCCGAAAGAGCATTCCCTTATCCAATCAGTTCCCAAGGACGACTTCCCAGATGGTTCCTTGAACCAGATCGTCTGGCGCCTCGGATTAACGACCCACCTCCCACCGATGGAACTGTGGATCTTAACACGTCTCTCTCTCTCTTTCTCTCTCTCGCTCTCCTTCATTGGCTCTCTCTCCTTTGGTCTCCCTCGCTCTCTCTCTCTCTCCTTTGGTCTCCCTCGCTCTCTCTCTCTCCAGCAGACATGACGCTGTGCGAGGAGACCATCTTCCAGTCGCTGGCGTCCCAGCAGCTGTCGGCGGTGCCTGTGGAGCGTGTGATGGAGAGCCTGCCGGGCCGGCGGGTGGACCGGAAGGGCCTGGAGCGGCTGAGGAAGGCCTGCGACCACCAGCAGCAGATCCTCCAGCTGCTGCGCCTGTGGAGGGAGAGGAACCGCGACCAGGACAAGCTGTACGGCATCATACAAGGTGGGCTCACCTTGGAATGGAACGGAGGGGTTGTTGACATGTTGGTTTAGGAGGCTGGTTAAGAAGGCGTGTCCAGGTTAAAACGCATGCTGTGTTTTTACTCAAACTGCGTTTGTTTTATTTGTGTCGATGGTGGATATGAGTAGACCAATTCATTTAGAGAAGGCTGGTTGATAATAAACTAAAGGACTCAAACGAAAACCCTTGAATACAGTTGACTCACCACAGCTTCACTTTTATTTGATCGATTTTATCGATTTTATCGATATCGATTTTATCGAAGTAATTTGACCCCACTCCTAACATTCAGGGCTCATCACTTACTGGCGTCCATTTTAACATTGGTACTGAACATAAAACAAAAGGATCTTTCCCTCAAGACGTCTTGTCACTCAACCATCATCACTCGACCAATCACACCAATTCCATCAGACTGGTTAGGGGTGGCCTGTCCTTTTATGTTTGCCCGCAAATTATAGTACCCCCACTGTGGCCGTAGTGGTGCCAAACGTTTTGATCAATCAATGTTTGTACACATCCGCATCAGACCCAGCCTGACCCCCCCGCCCCTCCCTCCCTCCCTCTGTCCCCCCAGGCGTGAACCTCTGTGAGCGGAAGGTGTCTCGCTGCAGCGGCCTGAAGAACGTCAGCCTGGACCACCTCAGGCTGCTCTCCGACAGCATGCCGGGGGCCCGGGTGTCTCCGGAGGCCGTGGCGGCCCTGACGGCCTCCTGCCCGCCGGCGCAGCACGCCCTGCAGCTGCTGCACCTGTGGAAGCGGGCCAACCCGGGCCAGGACCTGGCCAAGGCCCTGAACCTCAGCCAGAGGGCCCTGCGGGGCACGGGGGCCCCGCGGGCCCTGCTGCGCGCCGTGAAGAAGGTGGGCCGCGTGCTGGGCACCACCACCGTGCACAAGATCTACGAGAAGATGTTCGCCGGCGTGCCCAAGGACGACTCGTGCTTCAAGACGCACAAGCCCCTCAACGAGTAGGAAGGGCAGCGGTTAGGGTTAGACGAGAGGAAGAGGACGAAAACCATTTGGGAAATGATGATACACTAACCGCCCCTATTTTGGTCGGCGCACATACACTTTGACACATTGGTGCCAGCCATAGCTATGTGTATGGTCGAGGCACACCTAAACACACGCAAAACATACAAACATAAACACTCACACGTGTGTTCATTGACGGTAGGCGGTACAATAAGAGTAAATTTATCCACAGGCTTGTTTTAAGTGAGTTATATCCTCTTAAAACAGGAAGAAGCTTCACTATGTTGAAGTTGGGATTTGTCTAAAAACCTAGCAAAGGAGGTGAGGATGAAAGGCTGGGGATTTATATTCCTTTTGTTGTGAATAGGAATCTATTGAACTCTAACAGGAACAGGAATGTACATCCCACGCCTGAGGCCACCATTTTCCAGCGGTACGCAGCGACACGTGTCACGTTCAGAGCGAATTCGTCTCTCTCCATTGATCTTCATCAGACGGGTTAGGGGCTGGCCTGTCGTTGCCCCCCTGTGGTCGTAAAGGTGCCAAAGGTTTTTGGCGTCTACTTCCACGGAGGTAGGCCTAATATATTTGTGCCAAATATGAAAACGTTTTAAACAATCAGGGGCTGAGCTTTTGCCGTTACCATTTCAGAATAATTACAATAAGAATCCCTACAAAAACAATAGGTGTCCACAGTTTCCCTTTGTGAATACCTAATGAGTGACTATTTAAGATGTACATATTGCGCTATTTTATGGTTGAAGGTCAGACAAATATTGTGCTGTTATCTCACCCTTTGAGAGGAAGGATTTGGTTTCACAATGAAATGTTTTTGTTTTGTTTTAGCCATTCTTTTTTGGATTGATAAGTTTGTACTGGACTGCTGACAAGCTCATCAAAAAGATTTTCTGTTTTTGAAAGAAATGTCAGTTTTAAATGAATGTACAAAGGAGTGCAATGGTTTTCTATTTAAAAAAAATGATAATTTTACTTTATTGAATTTGTCAAATCTGTTCTTTTATAAGGATTGAAAATACTGGATTTAAATGCTGAAAGTTCATAAAGTTATATTTGTGTTTATATTTTGTTGTATTCCTTTTCCATAATTAACCGTATGGTTCTTTGTTGTATATATGCTTGACTGTTTGCTTTTCTAAGCTTTTGTACCTTTGTGAATATTCAGATGGTCTTATTAAAACACATTGTCAGTAAATGATCAGAGTGCCATGCAAACCCTTTGAGCAGCTACATCCGCCTATACACACACCATGTAGGAAGACCAGTAAACAGCACATTAAAATGCCTCTATTCATGTGAAAGCCATCACCATGCATTAAACAACAGACCTAGACTCACATCTAATAAGGGAAACCTGCTCTGCCATAGATATTAGGCCACAATATGAACCATCCTTAATTAGGCCTAAATATGAGCCCATCCTTAACCCATGACCTGAACCTTATTAAACCATTTTTTTTATTAGCATTATTAATAATTTATACAGGTGTAGGGTGTTAATGGAAAAATAACAACCGTCTGAGGCCATCAACTGATATTGGTTCTGAATTGTATGGAAATGATGTGATCAATGTCTCCCTCGTGTGGCGCAATACACCTACTGCAGAGCAGATATTAAAACAAAACAATGAAAAAGGTGTATTTATTTGTTTTGCTATTTTTAGTTACGTGTTTCTACTTGGCAGGTAGACTTTCGAGGATCAGTTAATTCCAAGAAAAATATTAATTCACTCACGGTTTGATTGCAACGTAAAATATAATTCCAGTTTATCATACCTGATGCTGATTTAGCGTTTCTTTCCATTTGGCTTGATCACATAGCTAATTAGCTAATTGTTGGACGCAATTTCGTTGATTTCAAAATGGCCCCACCTTGTGAATTTCGCTTCTCATATGAAGACCAGACGACGTCAGCCTCTCTTTCTAATTAGAGATAGATGTGCAGAGAGACCAGGAAGGTGAAACTGCCATTGGGACTGTTTGATGATCCATTTCAATTAGTTTCGTGTTTTACAGCAATTAAGCAAATTTGTTTTGATCGATGTTTTTTTAATTTGCAGCCGTGTTGGGTTGGGATTTAAAATCAGCATTTTTGTACACCTCGCCTCATCAACTCCTAAATCATCTGTTATAAATGATCATCCCTGCATCATCCACCAGCAATCATCAAACAGTGAGTAATTAAACATTTGACACATTCCATTACATGGTTTGTTGTACTTTAGATCTCTTCATGGCTGTGATTACCCTAAAGTGCACTTTGAGTCTGCCTCGTGTATGAAAAGTGGTATATAAATAAAGTTGCCTTGCCTTGCCTAAACAATTGTAAACATACTGAATGACTAATTAAAAATTACTTATAAGCTATAACTAAAGACAGACGTGGTTTATAGCAATCACTCATTAGAACTGACAAGTGACAAGGAGGTGAAATGGAAAAATAAATTGTATGGTTGAACTAAATTAAAGGAGAATGCAAAGAATGATTGTGAAAAATGTACCAAGGTCAGCCTTGGATTTATGCTGCTTGCGTCCCCACAAATATCCGTGGATATTGATTGATTGATTCCCCATTATTTAGCATCTTTGAAATAATTTGTTAAAAAAAATTGTTAAAAAAAAAATTGTTAACACCACAGTCTTTATTTCCTTCATAAATAAGTATCTTGGCTATTCCGAAGATACTTAGGTGCAACATCGGTCGGGTCTTTCTGCGTGCAGATCGGAAGATGTTTTTCTGACCCTGCCCACAAAATGGTGGGTCGTCACAGGTCGGACCCCAGGCGATGTATTTCATCCAGGACGAAGTCCATGTCCGCGGTTCCGACCCAGGGGCTGATGATAATCATCCTGAAGAAGTTGGCATTGCCTCCGTGGGACTGGTAGCCCACCATCATGCTGCCCGTCTTCATCATGCGCTCCTTGATCTTTGGCGCCACCTTGAGGAAGAGCAGACAGAGAACTTCATCAGAATGCATCATGGGATTTCTTTGTTGCTAATACTCAGAGTTGTTATAATGTTAAAATCCTTAAACAACGTAAATATACCATAACCGCATGCGAGAAACGTGACAAAACAAAAAGTTTTGATTAACTATGTAAATTGTGTGGCCATTTTCAAACAAAAAGATGTCTCCCCGTAAGGACAAATAATCTCACGATTAGTAACTTAACAATATCCAAAAGATATTCCAATGATCCTATCATTGATACGTGAGGTCCCAATGTACAAGATACATATGATGGAGATCAGTAGCTTCTCTGCATTCCTGCTACAGCTCATCATTCATTCATGAAAGGATTTTCATCATTCATTCATGAATGATGACCTTAAATCTCCCCTTTGCCAAGTGTGTGTGTGTGTGTGTGTGTGTGTGTGTGTGTCTAAAATAAAAGTAATTAAATCCTGTTACACCTCAACATCTTTGTAATGTAATACTCACGGCTTCAACCTTTTGCCAAAACTCGGGGCTATCTGGAATTTTCCTCAGACTTGGTGGGATATACCAAAAGCAAACATTTGCATATTCTGGCTGAAAGAGTGAAAATTGCAACTCATTAACAGATTGTAAGAGGAAAGTGTTGAATGAATGAATAAGAACGACATATTTACCTCCATCAAGAGACGAAAGCCATCCCTCTTTTTTATTTCCTCTGTGAGATATCTGGTAGAAGGTTGAAACAAAGAATATACGAAAACAAGGATTCACTTCTCTCCCTCCTAACAAGTGAAATGACAAAAAAAGTATCCTAGATTTTACAGCTGATAACACAATGAGACGATCATGATAGACGTCACTGATATTATATGATATTAATTATGTGTCACTGATATGGTTTGCCTAATGCTTTAATTGTATATTCTTAAATAAAGTTAGTCAAGTAAGTATTCAACATTAAACAAGAGAAATAGGAAATTAATGGGTCATAGGTTGGGTTGAAGGGTGCATTGTCACGGTCAGTAACCTATTCCATTGACCCATCGACAGTTCTCCTAGTTCACACGAGTTCGTCTGGGGCCACTAAAGGCCACACAAAATAGCAATACTGCCATGACCCAGGAACGCTGCACCCAGAGCCCTGAATAGACCTGAACTGTCTAACACACATCTGACCTAGTGCCAAGCAAGTGCCAAGTTCAAAATAGCAACCATGCTCTAGCCCAGCTGAGTGAGAGTCACTGCCTGAGGCCCCGTCCACACGGGAACTTTTTTTTTTGGTGAAAACACAGAAGTCTTGTGTGTTCGGGCCGACCTTCCAGAAGGATCCAACGTTTTCGGTGGCCGAAAACACACTCTTTTGAAATCAGGTCCCAGGGTGAAAAAGAGAAAAACGGCCCTATGCATTTTTGTGTTAGGATTTGTGTACGGTGTACAGATACACAAACGATGACGTCATCGCCCCCCCCCCACCACAAAGCAACGTTAGATTTCCAGTTGGTATTGTTTGATTTGTATTATTTTTGTAGCTTGTTAAATGTAATTACTAACTGTTGTTAAATGTAATTACTAACTGTACGTTAAAAAGTATTTGCTGCTCAATCTACAAGGTTTAACAACTGCTTTCTCCTCCTCGACTGTATGTTTGTATACAGTGCGCAGGCTTGATACGCATACTCTGCCTCGTCTTCTTCTTTTTTGGTGGAGAACCAGTGCCACATAGAGGCCTTGAATATGTACTACAGTGTTTCTACAGCTAGAGGCGTTTTTGCAATGAGTCGGTCTTTACGGAGAAATTCCTGAAACGCTGCCAAGGAAAACGGAGGGGAAAAGATTGTTTTCGCCCGTGTGGACGGGGCCTGAGTCATTCCTCCAGTCTACACAACTTAAAGGGAAACCAAACCATATAACAACCTATTTGACAGGAAGAGTTACCTGGTAGTGCTCTGGATGGACCCATGTCCAAACCTCGACTCAAATGCAATACGTTTTAAAAACAAGTGTGCATAACTGGCATTCAAAAAAACACATGTCTGTCTCAAGAGTTTTATGGTGGTAATAATATGGTATAACAAGCATATAGTTGCCGTTATTATGGAAAAAAAACGATTTAACCTTTCTAGAACACATTGAGATTTACAATTGAGGATTTGCACCTTGAGAGTTGGCACTGGCCTGGCCTGAATCACGTGGATTCACAGGTGTGATACTCCTACCAGAATGGTTTCACCACTTTCTTGTCCAGTCATGAAGGTATGATGAGTCATGTATTGATTGTTACTGAATACACCTTTTTTGACACTTTGGCCCCAAGGAAAACAAGCATGTTGTCGTGTTGAGGGAGGATGGCAGCGGGCCCTGTAGCACATGTGACTGCCCTCTGGCTGTCTGTTTGCTCCTCCCTGTTGCTCCCTCCTCTCAGGTGTTTCCTGGTGGGTGGAGCTGCACAATCAGCTGGCGGCAGATATAAGGCTCACCAGTCTGCCCATAGCTCTCTCCCTCTCCAGACACCATTTAACTTTTTTTACACCATTATTATCAATAAATTATGATTACTTTTGCAGTTAGACCTTGGTGTGTCTCCATATTTGTTGTGACTGAGAGCCGGGCCGTGATACACAGCTCTCCAGGTTACAGGCTTAAAGGGATGATTTTATGCCACCAGTCTAGGTGGACACGCCCACTTGGGATGTCACTAAAAACTGGGAAATACAGTTTTTCAAACGGCTTTGAAACTGCTAATCCCACTCCCAGCTGGTGGCAAAATATTACCACTTTAAAACGCTTAGAGAGGAATTCGCCACCCCTCGAATCGGTCTCCTCGGGCCGTCACACAGAGTTCCCCAACAGAAGGGCGGTCTCCGACAACATGAAGAAAGCATTGGGTCCAGACAACATCAACCCCAGGGTGCTTAAAGCGTGTGCCGGACAGCTTCCAGGAGTGTTCCAACACCTTTTCAACCTCTCTTTGAAGCTGAAGAAGGTGCCCCAGCTGTGGAAGACCTCCTGCATTGTTCCGGTGCCTAAGGTAGCACGTCCCTGCTCTCTCAATGACTACAGGCCAGTGGTGCTGATCTCGCACATTATGAAGACCTTTGAGAGACTGGTACTGCAGCACCTTAGGCCCCAGGTGTGCGACTCCATGGACCCACTGCAGTTTGCGTACTGAGCTCAACTCGGCGTGGGGACACAGTAGGGAACACAGTCAGAGTCATGTTCTTTGACTTCTCCAGTGCGTTCATCCACCATCCAGCCTCTCCTGCTTATGAAGAAGCTCTCAGCGATGTGGGTAGACAACGACATGGTGGCCTGGATTGGTGACTACCTCTCCAGCAGGCCACCGTACGTGCAGCTGCAGAGCGGCCTGTCAGATGTGGTGATGAGCAACACCGGCGCACCCCAAGGAACAGTACTTTCACCTTTTCTCTTCACCATCTACACCTCTGACTTCCCCTTTCAACTCTGGAATGTGCCCCCTTCAGAAGTTCTCGGATGACTCCTCCATCGTGGGCTGCATCAGTGAGGACATCGAGGACGAGTACAGAGGTGTGGTGGAGGGCTTCGTCAGATGGTCCGAGGAGAACCAGCTCCAGCTCAACATCGGCAAGACCAAGGAGCTGGTGGTGGACTTCTGACGGAGCAGGAAGCCCCCAACCCCCATTTCAGGGGGCTGAAATAGAGATGGTGGAAGTGTACAAGTTCCTTGGAGTGCGCATAAACAATAAGCTGGACTGGACAGACAACACAGAGGCCCTCTATAGGAAGAGTCAGAGCAGACTCCTCTTCCTCAGGAGGCTCAGGTCCTTTGACGTGTGTGGCAGGCTACTAAAGATGTTCTATCAGTCTGTGGTAGCCAGCACACTGTTCTTTGCTGGGGTGTGCTGGGGAGGAGATCAAGGGTGGGGAGTCCAACCGTCCAACCAAGCTGGTGAGGAAGGCTAGCTCTGTTGTGGGACTTGAACTGGACAGTCTGGAGGTAGTGGTGGAGAGGAGGATGAGGGACTAATTCAAGTCCATCCTGGGTAACCCCTCCCATCCCCTCTATGCTGAGCTGTGGCAGATGGGGAGCACCTTTAGCCACAGATTCATTTCACCCAGGTGCAAGACAGAGCGCTTCAAGTGCTCCATTGTGCCGGCAGCCATTAGGCTGTACAACAGCGTTTGGTGTGTGTGTGTGTGTGTGTGTGTGTGTGTGTGTGTGTGTGTGTGTGTGTGTGTGTGTGTGTGTGTGTGTGTGTGTGTGTGTGTGTGTGTGTGTGTGTGTGTGTGTGTGTGTGTGTATATGTGTGTGTGTATGTATGTGCGTGTGTCGTAACATCAACCCCTCATCACTGATCAAGACCACATGTCATTATAATGGTAAAGGCTCACACTGGAAGCTACAGAGAATGTCGTCCGCAGTGGTCGTCCGGTTGGCTACGGGGGAAGGTGAACCAAGGGAACAAGAGCTCATTCGGTTCCATCATACTAGCCACTAGTCACATTTCTTAGTGTGGGGACAGGCCAGTGCCTCTCCAACTGATACAAGGTGTCAGCAGCCGTGGCCGTCCCGTTGGCTAAGGGGGGAAGGTGAACCAAGGGAACTAAGGGCTCATTTTGTTCCGTCGTACTAACCTTGCCATCTCCAGGGCATGGTCCACCCTGCGCTCCAGCTCCCTGGTCCCCAGGGCCTTCCACATCAGCCAGAACCGGAAAACGTCTGCTTTGCGGCCGCACTGGATGCTCTTGTCGCCGGTGTCACAGCTTATGTCGTAGAACTTGTCCTTCTGGAAGAGGTAGGCGGCTCTGGCAGAGTGGCAGTGTTGCAGAAGCCCCTGGGGGAAGTCAAAGAAAACGAGATGAATGGTGAGAGGATGCGAGATGAGTATTATTATGAGTCCTGAGTATTCTGAAGTTGGTCTTCCAACTGCCAACTCCATCTTCAAAAATACAGATCTGGAGGTCATTCAAACCTCAAACAAGTGTCAAAGTGTGACACTTGTGTCACTTTGTCAAAGTGTGTAACAGGGACCAGGGAGTTGAAATGCAATTTTCTAAAGTTACAGGTCAGGGTAGGATTAGCTTTGTGCTTTGACCCCGTTCTCAGGCATCCCATCTCACGAGGGAGAACTCCCGGAGGGAGATGTTTTGATTGGGCAGATAGTGAGAGGGGGGAGGGACCTATCAGGGAGGGATGTCCTCAAAAATGAGTGACATTTGTATTTGTCGTTGCGGTTCCTGTTGTTCTTGTGGTTCTTGTTGTTCTTTTCGTTCTCCTTCTTCTAATTCTTCCTGAACTAGAACGTTTCCCCAAGATTAAAAAACTAGCTCATCCAGTGAACACATCCAGGGGGGATTCTCCTCCTCCTGTAAACAGTTGAATCGCGTTTCACGTCTTACTGTTTTGTCCCGGAGGAGGAAGGCACTGCACTGCTGGCCCGCCATCAGCATCTTGTGGGGGTTCCACGCCACAGAGTGAGCCCTGCAGCACAGCCACCGCCCCAGGGGGGAAACGAGAACAGGGAACAGGGAACAGCTTGTTTACTCAACACCGCTAGGAGGAAGATGATACTTTTACTCTTGTTTACACTTCATGTTATGTGTACATGACAACACAGAACGCACGTTGACGTTCAGGGGAACTGATATGGAAAGCTGTGATGATGATACCCGTTTAATTACCTGGAGTAACCTGAATGTACCTCAGATGATAGAGTTCTTATCTCGTTAATGCAACTGGTGTTGTTTGGTGTTGTTACGATTCGGCTTATTCCAACACTTGTCTTTCTGGATATTAATACACGTTTTGTTGAGACTTTTACACTTATACACTTAGTGTACATGACAACACAGAACGTCACAGTCGTTTGACGTTCGGGGAACTGATATGGAAAGCTGTGATGATAATACCAGTGTAATTATCGGGAGCAACCTGATTAATAAAGTGATCTTATCTTGTTAATACTGTGGTTTTGTTTGGTGTCGTTAAAATGTGGCTAATTCCAACACTTCCATCACTTGCTTGTCCAATCATGAAGGTATGATAAGTAATGTATTGATTGTTACTGAATACACCATTTTGGACACTTTGGCTAATCCAATTCGGCCCTGAGGAAGACAAGCTCGTTAATATGTTGCCGTGTGGAGGGCGGACGGCAGCGGGCCCTGTAACACAGCTCTCCAGGTTACAGACTTAAATGGGTGATTTATGCCACCAGGTGTGAGTGTGATTGGCCATTACGCCTTGTCGTTCCGGACATAGATACACTTTGCCGAATGTTTTTGTTGAATGGAAATGCCAGTTAGTTGTCATAGCCTCACCTGTGGATGCCCTTCAGCAGGTGCTTGTGTTTGCTGGACACCAGGGCCGCTCCGCCCCAGCATGCCTGAGGAACGGACGGACACCAGAGCAATGGATGTTATGGAGATTGAATCCGTCAAGCCAATGTGAGACTATGAAAACTATAGAAAGCAAAACAATAACAGTGGATTTTTACCGTACTTACATTAACATTTACATTTACATTTAGGGCATTTAGCAGACGCTTTTATCCAAAGCGACATACAATAACTACATTTGTCAGAAGAAAGAGAAACAATATATCGCTGTCAGTACAGTAAGGATGTTCACAGAAACAAATGGCAAGCACTAACAATCGCTAGGTTAACCCGTTGACAAAGATGGCAAGGATAAGACGTTACACAATGCCAAGTACTATTTTTAAGTGCATAAGTACTATTTTACGTACTTATACGCCACCATGGTGATGCATGCCAACCCAACTCCAGCTCCGCTAGACAATTGAGTACACAACGGAGGGAGAGTTGACTCACATCCACATGCAGCCACAGGTTGTGTTCTTCACAGACGTCTGCTAACTCCTCCAGTGGGTCGAAGGATCCCAACACCGTCGTGCCGGCTGTCGCACTGACCATGAAGGGTACCGCTCCCTGAAAACACCCCCGCCACACGCGCGCGCACACACACACACACACACACACACACACACACACACACACACACACACACACACACACACACACACACAGTTCAAGTATTACACCACAAACTCAAAGTCCAAGTTTTACACCCCACCATTAGGCTACAGAAATGGCTACCTCGTCTCCACAATGGAAACGAGAAAGAAGGGAAACACAAAAGGGTTTCTGTGTAGTGTTATGGTAGCAGCGGACAGCTTGAATCAAAACCTGAAGAGTTTCTACATCTAGGCCAGTGAACCCCAATTAGCGGCCCGCAGGCCAGATCCGGCCCGCAGGAGCCAAATGTCCGGCCCGCGCTGACCCAGTGGCATTCACATGTTAAAAAAAAAAAAAAAAAGTGTTTTTTTTTGTTGTTTACAGACTGATGTTATTTGCTACACATATTTAAAAAGTTTCAAACTAATGTCACATATTGTGGTATCACATTTTAAAGCTAACTAACTAAAATCTTCCTGTGTCTCTTAGAGAGGGAGGGAGAGACATATAGAGATGGGAAGAGAGTGGATGTGAACACACACTGATCTGGATGGATGGCACCAGGCCCAATGCCCAGTTGAAGACACACTGTGCTGATGCTATTTAAGTTTTTATGTTTGGGGCTGCTGCACTGTGTGCATGTTTGTTTGCTAGACTTTTTGTTTGCTGATGTTCCAGCGGCATTTTAATAAATTAATGGTAGGTTTTGGACTAATTTTGTTTCAAGAGAGCATTATTGTGTGACTCCTAACACAGGGTATTTTCAACTACTACTAATAATTATAGTAATTATTAGTAGTAGTTAATTAAAGCAAAATGTGCACATAAAAATGGCGAATTAAAAAAATGTAACGATATCTCGGCCCTTGGCGTGGCATGCTTGACCAAATTTGGCCCTCTGGCAAAACTAATTGGGGAACCCTGATCTAGGCTATCGAGAGTATCTTGACTGTACAGCAGCTGCAGTGAATCGGAGAGACGCCACACGAGTGCCATAGGGAGGTCTACACTTAGGGGGAGCAAAGCCAGAGAATGCCCTGCAGTGGCCCAACCAAGAAGAGAAGGAGCTGGCTTCTTCTTTGGCCAGCCATGATCGCCAACGCGACGCCAGGCGACACCTGCTCCCGTCATCAGAGACCCCAGCCAGCCCCCGCCCACACTGTACAGAACTGATACTGAGGGACCAGATCTCTTATTCTCACGTCACTGTGTTAGTCAAGCATTACATTGCAATTACTGATTTGCTTCTTGTTGTCTGTTAATGTGCATATTAAGACACACTTGAAACTACATGGCTACAATATGTGTGGTGCATTCTAAATCCAGTATCATTATTAAGGGTATCATTTCATCTTGTTGTGCTTGGTGCGACAGTGTGAACTTGACCCTCAACCCTAGGGCTCACCTCACTTATGGCCGTTCGGATCTGCTTCTCCAGCTCCTTTGCAATCATTTTCCCCCTTGGGAATTATAGGAATGTATGACTCAATGAACAAACGCATGCAACAAACCAAGGTATTATTATTCATGGTTGTTGTTAGCATAGTGGTCAGGATAACTCGCTTTTGCAGAACTGTGTGAAAACCAGCAAACCTTTGGTCAGCTGGTACCACGTAAACATTCTTCGTGCCGATTCCAAGGAAGGCTGCTGCTTTGGCAACAGAATAATGACACTGAAAAGACAAAACAACATTCACTAAAAGTCAGTGTCTATCCTAATGCAAGAGGTTAACCTCACATTAAGAATGTTAAGAATGTATTTCTTTGTAATGAAGAACTGGAGTTGCATGAGGTAAACGTAGGCACAAACTTTTTAATGGTCTTTTCCCACTACAAAGACCATTGGAAGACGCATACGTGCATAATGTCAAAACGTTCCCAGCAAGCATCTGAACATAAGCATCCAAATGTGATGCTTACTTTTAAACAAAGACTACATCTGTAGGAACCTTGAACAGAAACAGGACATTGTAATACACCTACTTCCTTGGACGTAAACAGAACGAGGCGTGGACAGGCCGAGAGGCCCTGCTCTTTGACGTCGGGCCAGCGCTGGAACCTGGCTAGGTTCATGGCGTACATATTGGACATGGATCCACCTGCAGTTGAAAAAGAAAACATTTCATGGAGAGCGGTAGGTCTGGCTAGCTCGCTCTTCATTCCTCCTGCTCGATACTAAGTTCCATTCATCCATTCATTATGGTGCATTGATTGGTTCAGGATACACTTTCTCTCATGGTGTGAGTGAACTCATAACCTACATTTGGGATGGTCATTCATATGATAGGGGTGTATATACCTGGGTTGAAGATGCCATCGCCTCCCTCTGCCCAGCCTATCATCTCCATCATCTTTTCCAGCACAACCTTCTCTATCAAAAAATGGACTGGTCCCATCTCATAGGTGTACCTAGCAGAAACGTACGCGTGACACTTTACAATAAGTAACAAGTACAATAAGTCACAGAAATACACATTAGTAAAAAAGCATTGGCATAGGGTTTAGGGTTAAGGTTAATCCTAACCCTAAACCTTAAGAGTTAATCCCAAAGTACCCCTAACCCTATTGCGGGTTAGGGGTACTTTGGGAAGCTGTGGGTCACTCACAGACTTGGTTGGGTGGCGTCAGTGACAAAGGATCCCACCATGGCATAGGGGTCCAGCCCCACATACAGCTGGTTGAAGAAATGAGGGTGGTCTGCACACACAGAATGCATCTGTTAAGACGACTGTCACCGTCCACAACCAATCGTGGAAGCATCTCAAACAGTGCTGATTGCACATCAGCTTATTTTCGGTCTCAAAATTTCTTTCAATGGTGGCCATCTCTGTATTCATTACATCTGTGTTCATTCATGTACAGCGTTGTGGCAGTGTACCCTTGATACGTGTGTGTGAACACGACTTAAAACGGTTATACAAAGTTTTTGAAAGAGTTGTTATCTCCGTGTACAGGACATGTATGTTAGCTCTGCGACGCCAATCGAAGCAGTTCTTCCATTTCAGCCCAGCTGTGCGGTGGGTTGTGGTGGGAGGTCTTACTGGTCTTGACGCTGTAGTGGATGGCGTCCCGACAGTGCTGCAGGGTCTGAGCCGGCGCCTCGCCCCCCTCTCTCAGGTCCAGGTCCAACAGCTTCGTCAGGTCCTCTGGGGAGCGCCACTCACACACCTATGGACGGGCTATTTCCTTTATTTTTCATTTTTTTTTCATCAGAGTGAGTTTGTGAGTTTGTTATTTTTAAGTAGCCTGCACCTGGTTTCCTTGTGCATGACGAGTATACGTTTATGTTTACGTTTATGCCTTTTATACTTTCATTTGTTGTATTTAGTTAATTGTTAATTGTTTACTAGTGGATACACTGAATTCTCACTGTTTAATATGATCAAGAGGGAGGAATGTAGAATGTTTGTGTATTGTAGTGTCTCTCTGTGTTCACATTTCTTAGTGTGGGGGGACAGGCCAGTGCCTCTCCAACTGATAAGGTGTTATTTAGTTGGCTGTCTGGGTCATAGCCAGGGCCATATACCTATCAAGGGAGACACTGCATCTGTTCTTTTGTGATTCACGTGTTCTTTAGTATAATACTCGCCCCAAATCTTGAGAAGAAGGATCGACAGCCAAGGAGCACGTCAGGAGACTGCTCCTCACCCACCTACACTATAGATTATTCAACCTAAGTCTGTACCTCGCTATATAACATCCTGTAATAAACCATCTATTCGACCTTCAGATCCAACCTGTCAAGCTGCCTTGATTTCCACTTCAAGAATTACTACTACAATGAAAATACACAACGCAGTCTTTACAAACAGCTTAGAAATACGCAGAAATCTAACATCAGGAAGATCAGGAGAATCAGGGTTTGGGAAGAATTCGTTGGACCGTCTTATATTCAGGTTTGTCTTTCATAAAATTAATATCAGTCTCGCCTTGGATGGAGAGACTGATATTAAGAGAGAGTTGATTTTACACACTTTACACGCTTTATGTTGGACAAAAGATTGCCCACTTTGCTATTGCCAAATCCAGTTGGAGGTAAAGCCGAAACATTCTCCTCTGAGAAAACCCTTCCATGCAAACGTTTGAAAATCTTTTATCAGCGTTATGATTGCTATGCTTCCCTTGGGCGCACCATTGTTTTAAACGTCTTCTCGTTTGTCAGACTGTTACTGAATACCCCCCCCCCATATGCTAATTGTCTCATTATTTTTTTCTTTCAAGGTTCAAGGAGTTTAATTGTCATTGTAGTACATACAGTTTGGCAAGGCTTTGTTCTTGGGGGTCTACGACCATTCAGCGACAATAATAAAACCTGTAAAACGCATGAATAACGACATTTGCTCACCTTTCCACTGACATCGCCGGCCTTCCTCACCACTTCATCCATGATGAGGGTCATAGCTTGTTGGACAAAGCTGTCTGTTTCAGCAGGATCCTCTTTTGAGCCGTTCAATTGAACCGTCTCTGCATGGCTCCAGCCATTACCCTCAGTTCTTGCTGGCATATTTGTCTTCTCTTTCAGACCTTGACAAGGGATAACTGTAATGTATTTATAAAGGCATTTATGAGAGACAGTACCATATACCCATTGTGAATTGGCCTACTGTAAAATAAAAAGAAAATAATACAATCCATTTTCATGATGTACCCAGAGCAAAACAGATATTCTCACAGCACATTTAACTCACTAAAAGCTCTTTATTCTACCACCCATTTTAATGAGCCCAACTAGGACAAACAAACAAAGGGCCTATTATTAGTTTTGGGAGACTGCTGGAGGCCAGGGGAAGGCTGCTTCAGATATTCATCAGTATGCCAGTTAGCATTCTGGATTCCCCCCCTGGATAATCCTGTCCGCCCGCAACTTAACTCCCCCCCCCCCCCCCCCCCCGTCAGCAATTCCACCCGCGGACCCTGTTATAATGTAAGCATTATAAGATTCTACAGAGACTCACTCCAGCCAAAAATCAAAAGTTGCCAACCCTGCAGGGGGGCACCACACATTGCTACCTGGTCTATGGGAAACACTGCTGTGAGTAGAGTTGTTCCGATACCATAATATTGGAGGAAATGCCTCCGATATTGCCTAAAATGCAGTATCGGGTATCAGCGAGTACGCAAGTCTATGCGCCGATCCGATACCATCACGTGACTGGCTTGTTTACTACACAGGCAAAGAAAATCACAAACACGTGTGTTTGTGAAGTGTTATGCTGTGTTTGTGAACGGTCAGGTGGGGATTTCGGAAGTGGGAAACGCGTCATCTCTAACCTACACGCGTACGAGCTACCAAGTCGGAAAAACATGGATGCTTAGTGAACCAACTATACATGGCTGTCATTGTAAGAACCCTTCAATAAGAATAACTAAGTGCTATTAGTAGTTACAATGCTAGATGCTGTATCGGTATATACTCAGTATCGGACGATACTCAAGTTCAGGAATCAGAATCGGTATTTGGAAGGAAAAATGGTATCTCTAGCCATGAGAATAATGTATTACACTATTATATTACTATTATTCATAACTACTACTAATATGGTATACTATTATATACCATATTATACTTTTAGCTGGTAGGTTAGCGAGAGTTAAGTTTAGATTAAAGGTGGTTCAATTAAAGCAGTAGGTAAGTGTGGGTTACGTTTAGGTTACAGGTGGTTAAGTAGAGCCATTCGGTTAGTGGGTTACGTCAAGGTAAAGGCTTGCAGATGATAAGGTACGGTAGAATTGCAGACCTGGTCAACTAGAAAGATGATGTGTCTGGAGCTGAGATGTCCATCCGAGAAAGAGAGAGAGAGAGGGAGAGGGAGAGGGAGAGAGAGAGCAGAGGAGGGAGAGGGAGAGCGAGAGAGATGAAGCCACTATGGAGAGGAGACACAGTGTCTGCAGGTCTATAGAAAGCTTTCAATTGCTTACAATTAATTATTAATTTGATTTATTAATAGAAAGCAGTCTGACCTACTCCTCCCGTTGGTCCCCCCCCCCCCCACCTGTCACACATACTGACACGAGCCCGCCTCCTCTTCCCCAGAATTGAGGATCATGCCGGTTGGAACTTGCCACGCCCGCCGTATTGTGTGTGTGTGTGTGTGTGTGTGTGTGTGTGTGTGTGTGTGTGTGTGCGTGTGTCTGTGTGTGCGAGTGCGTGTGCGCGTGTGTGTGTGTGTGTGCGTGTGTGTGGACATAGCCTTAGATGACACAGCAGGGGGGGAATTACTCTTACAACTATGAAGTAGCTGAAACAAAGGCTGCTCACAGTCAAACTGGCAGAGGTAGTAATCTCAGATGGAAACTAGAGCATTTATCTCCAGCATTCAACGATGATTAAAGTCATATCACAAGGTTGTTCTATGTGCATTGCAATCGTCGATAAGATAAACATTTGTCCTAAAATTACTAAAGGAAAGGAAAAAAAGGAAATAGGTCAATCCCCTTTTGTTAGAAAATAAATAAACTCCTTGTGACACCCGACAGATTGTTAGGACTCTAATTCCACTTCTAGTGTGTGTGTGTGTGTGTGTGTGTGTGTGTGTGTGTGTGTGTGTGTGTGTGTGTGTGTGTGTGTGTCCTCTCCAGAGAGTCACCACCTTGTAGTGGTGGAGAGGCTTGTGTGTACCTAAGATCCCAAGAGCAATGCCGTCTGGAGCTGTGCTCCTGGTAGGGTCACCCTTGGCGGTAAGATCGAGGGGGAGGTGCCAGACAAAGCGTGACTCAAAAAAAGACCTCAACAGCAAAGCAGGCAGAGGACGGTGTCTCCCCACGTTAAAAGAATTCACGCACAGGCTGTAAGGGATTACTCCATATGCACACCCCATTCCAAGCCCTGTGGCGTTCAGCGAGTGGCGACGGGAGCCGGACAGAGAAGTCTGGAAGCTCCAAGCTACAAGCTACTGGCACACAGGCGGTGTGTGAAGTTTGAGTCGCTGAACTCTTGGACTGAGGCGGGAGAGTTCCCCGGTTCCTTCACCCATGACTAAGCAGCCCCTGTTTAGGGACCACACTGCTCACCCTAGTAGGGGAGGGGGCTAGAAAAGGTGCCCTAAAAATTGTCTGCCTCACTACCTGGCTGGATTACCGCGTGCAGTGGGATCTCCTCCATGCGGTCAGAAAAAAAAAGAATAAAAAAAAGATAATTAAATCATTTTAATTTTGGTGTCTGGAACGTGCGCACCCTTCTCGACAATGACTTCAATGAAAGGCCAGAAAGACGCACAGCCTTCGTAGCAAGGGAACTGCAAAGGTTCAATGTCGACATTGCAGCCTTATCCAAGACCAGACTGGTGGAAGAAGGGCAACTGAGAGAGGAAAAGGGAGGATATACCTTCTTTTGGAACGGCAGGCCTGCTGGTGAACCAAGGATACACGGGGTTGGCTTTGCCATCAAAAACAACCTGGTAAGGCAACTCACGGAACTGCCCCAGGGCATCAGCGAGCGCCTTATGACAGTCCGGCTAAAGCTGGACAGCAACCGGATGGCCACTGTCGTGAGTGCATATGCTCACACTCTGGGCTCACAAGATGACTTCTTCTATGCCAGCCTAGATAACATCTTGTCAGCCATCCTAAAAGAAGACAAAATGATCCTCCTTGTGGACTTCAATGCTAGAGTGGGTAGGGATTATACAACATGGAGTGGCACCATTGGAAAAGAGGGGGTAGGGAATATCAACTCCAATGGTGTACTCCTCCTGACCAAGTGTGCAGAACACAATCTCTCTGTCACCAACACCCTTTTCAGGCAAAAAAATAAATTCAAAACATCCTGGATGCACCCCCTGATCCAAGCATTGGCATCTAATCGACTACGTTATTGTTCGAGCCAGGGCAGACCATCGTCTCATCCGCTCATCCATGCCCATCAGACTCATGCCCAAAAGAAGAGGGAGGAAAAAGCAATGCCGTCCCACCATATACATCAAGAATCTTAAAACACCTGGCACTCAAGAGCTCCTTCAAGCTGCATTACCAGAGTACCCTGACGACATCGAAGTACATTGGAGCCTGTTGAAATCCACCATCCTTACCACTGGACAGGCAGTTCTGGGTCTTAAATCTAAGAGGCACCAGGACTGGTTTGATGACAATGACCAGGAAATCAAACCTTATCAAATCTAATCATATCTTATTTCCAAAAAACGGCAGGCCTTTTGTGCATGGCAGAAGGACATCACTTGCCAAACCAAAAGGAAAGCTCACTCCACCGCCATTGTTCAGTGCAGAGTAAGGGAACTCAAAAACAAATGGTGGACAGAAAAAGCACAAGAAATCCAACATCTGGCAGACATGAGAAACCAGGGGTTTCTTCAGTGGCACCAAAGCAATATATGGACCCAGCCACCGGGGATCCAACTTCCTCTGGTCGAAAGACAGAAGGAAAATCTTGAAAACAGAGGAGGAGGTCAAGGCACGCTGGAAGGAACACTTGGAGGATCTGTTAAACCAGAGAACAACAGTCGAGGAGGAGGTCCTTAACAGTGTCCCACAGTACCCAGTGAAGGAAGGCATGGGTGATCCACCAAGCCTGCTGGAGGCCTGCGATGCCATCTCAGCACTGCACAACAACAAAGCCACCGGCCCCGATGGGATTCCTGCAGAAATCCTGAAGGCCGGAGGGGCTAACCTTCATCAGCACATACATGCCCTCATTTGGAAGATCTGGGACCAGGAGGTGATACCATCAGACCTCAGGGATGCACTGATTGTCATCCTTTTTTCAATAAAGGTGACAAGGCAGACTGTGGAAACTACAGGGGAATCTCACTCCTATCTAGCTACAAGAAAAATGCAAGGGACAAAAACCATCACTATACATGGCCTTCATATATCTCACTAAAGCGTTTCGTCCGCCAGGCCCTCTGGACAATACTATCCAAGTGTAGGTGCCCTGAAAAGTATATCAGGATCCTGAGACTCCGCCATGACAACATGTCAGCAGCGGTCCTCTGCAATGGCTCTGAGACTGAACCTTTAAAAAAAACCTGAAATCAACTGGAGTCAAACAAGGCTGCATTATTGCCCCCACCCTCTTCACAGTCTTTATAGCAGCTGTCCACCTCATTGGTAACAATCTACCCACTGGTGTCCAGTTTGTCTTCAAAACAGATGGCAAACTGATCAACCTAAACACGTGTGTGTGTGTGTGTGTGTGTGTGTGTGTGTGTGTGTGTGTGTGTGTGTGTGTGTGTGTGTGTGTGTGTGTGTGTGTGTGTGTGTGTGTGTGTGAGTGCGTGAGTGCGCGAGTCCACCCAGGGCTTGTCATTAAACTACACTTCATGAACTGTATCTAAAAATGTAGTGTGGGTGTAATAAACTAGTAAAAATAAACCAATTCCTAAATACATTTAACTGTTTTCTCGAGTCTGGTACTTCGGTAATCAGTACTCTATCAAGCAATGCTTAATGATAGAAGTTGTGAAATATTCTGCTTCTGCTCAATACAAATCCTAGATCCAAACCGCCTTGCATTCTTGCCGTGCAAAAGGGCAACCGGTTTGGATCTAGGATTTGAAGACATTCAGGGCGAACACTGACAAAAACACAAAAAGAATCCCAATGACCACATTCACCCTCCAAAATAAAATAGCCATGCACGAAAAAAGTTAACATTTTCTAGGATTGCACAGCAAATGAACGCCTACCAGTCATGCATCTGTCCATTGTTAGTGGCGCTGCAGCTTTAGTTGTTAGTCGGTTTGAAAGCATTAAAGTCCGGGCTCTGCACAGCGTCAACAATAGCGGAGTTCCTATTGTCCACACACGCATCGTGACGGAGCTCCAACCAACCTGACGACTTGTAGATCAGGAATTTAATATGTTGGACTTGCGAAAGTAGTAGCCTATCTAAAAAAAGATATGCAAATAGGCCTACGTTCGTTCTTATGTTTAACTATGACCCTGCAATACGAGTAGACCACACACATGAACTTAATCATGGAAATGTCTTATTCCCTCGAAATAGACTGTACAAAGTCGACAGTCTGTGCTGTCTAGAAAGAAGATTGATTTAGGGCGCCATCCAGTGGCAAGAAGTGGCACTGCTGCACAAAATTAAAATGTAATATGCACTTTACGACCACAGTCTAACCCCCTCGTTAACTAATAATTAAATAAATAAATAATAATAGCACTGTATTGAATACAGTGCTATTATTATTTAAGTTTAACAACGCGCCTGCTGTATTGGCACAATCCTGCCCCAACCCCATGATGCACATATTGACTGCGTGTGTCTTTCTAAAGTCTCTGCTGTCTTGATTACTGATTCTATTTAGGTTGATTGTGTGCTCCTCAGAATCCGGTTGCGTGCCTTTCAGGGGGTGGCATCACCCTGTGCAGCAACCTGGTACATTGGACAGTAGTACAGCATAATAAATTCGGTATAACCTTTCTATAACCCTGAACAATATCGATTTTATTCTGTAAAGTAGAATATGTATTATTTAGTGCCTATAGGCCTGGACCACACAAGCTTCTACTGATTACTTCACATTCATGGTAAGACTAAAAAAGGGGGAAAACAATAAAAGATATGACTGCCGCCTTCTTTATGTCGTACTGAGAATATGGTTCTGGATGGGTTAGCACACATTACATTGTGTGCTGGTCACAACAAGCATTCTGGTTTGTTGAAAGCACATTTTTTTTATTACAAGTTGTGCTAAAATATTGCAGCAGTGTTGTCATTTAAGTCTTTTTCTAACCATTTCAAAACTATGATAGCTTAAGGGACTAGATTACCACACATTGGGCTTCAAGATTCTTTGTTTTATTCTCTTTTAATCTCTATTTCCCTGCACAAAGAGATGTGCACTGAATGCATGTGTCTCATTGTTTGACTGCAAAATTCAGCCAACATGCAATAGTAAATTGCCTTGACAGCGAGCCAAAGACTGTGATCATTTTGAAATGGTATTTCTTTCAGCCTGACACTAATATATTCGGTGCCACCATCATTTCCTTAGCTGTTTCATCCATACAATGTAAAAATCAAGCATCTGACAAAGATAATCATTTTTTCTTCTGGCTTTTGCGGTGATATGGGATGAGAATGAATTGAAAGTGGTTATTACAAGTTTTTTTTTGTTGCATTAGTGTGAAACTCTAACACGCCAACTGTCTCTCAAGAAAGGAACCAATGAATTATTATTCTATGATTGCAGAAAAGACTATTGGAATATTTATATTATAATGTTGTATAAAGCTGTGTCACAAGACTATTTGACTATTCATAATGTGAAAAGTCTGAGGCTGAGTGTGTTCTACATTTATGGAAATACATATTTGGTTTCTAAAACAATAGCCAAAGGGCAGCAAGAAGGCTTGCAAATATACTTTGTATAAAGACCGATAACTAGGTTGTGCAAACTATTTAACCCAAAAATAAGTAAAATAAGGAAACTGCTGAATACATTTTTTATATATATATTTTTTTTTTAATTTTGTATCAGTTGCAGACACACAAATATGTGATGAATAGTTTTTGTACAATACATTTCCCCCTTTCTCCTACGTCTTGGCTTCCATAGATACCTTTTAGTGTTGAACGTGACAGTGATACATGATTATCTGGAATTTAAACTGGTTGTGGCAATATGATACAAACTGGCATTTGTATAAGGTTTTTGACGGGCTGTGTGTGTGTGTGTGTGTGTGTGTGTGTGTGTGTGTGTGTGTGTGTGTGTGTGTGTGTGTGTGTGTGTGTGTGTGTGTGAAAAATCTCTAGCATCTAGCATTCTAGTTCTAAAGTATATATAATTATTATTATTTAAACCTCTGGTTTAAACCTCTGGTTCGTACGCATGGCTTGGATGAAACGTTGCATTTGAAAACCACTAGAAAGTAGACCAAAACCCAAGCCTGGTGGATTTGGTGATTAAAGCACGGTCACAACTAGGATGTAAAGTTGGCCCGGGTTTTCTCGCAACTGTCCGTCCTGGCTGCCTGGCATGGTTTTCTATCTGATAATATTTAGTAAAAATCACTTATTTTATTGGCTTATGTCAACTCCAACGATTCTGTGTTGTTCACAGCGCATACGCTGTCGGCGCTGTCCGTTACACATCGTCCCCCTTACAGTCACATCCCACTTATCCCATTGGCAAAATCGTGTGTCCGTCAAGGCGCCCAACAACGCGATTGGCTCGTCCCTAGGCGTTCAACCGCCGTTGACGTACCTGTCTCGCCGTGATAGGCCGACGGCTCTTCCTGCTATCCGTTTTGTTTCCGCCCCCCCCTGGTCGACCACTTCCAAGCAGTGTTGCCAGATTGGGTCAGATATAACGCCCAATCTGGCAGCCCTAACTGCAGCGCATTGCAGCCAGGGTTGCCAGATTGGGTCGGAAATCTGGCCCAATCTGGCAACACTGCTTCCAAGGAAGAAGGAACCGCTCGAGACGCATGTGTCAATAACTGTGCTGCAGGATCCCGCTGCTATGTGACTCCTCGGGACGCATTTATATTCTTTTGCGTGCTGGGAAGTGAGATTCGAAGTTAGGAGCGCCACTGGTATCTCGGATCATAGTGGGAGCGTGTGGGGAAGGAGTGAAAAGGGGCTGTGGAAGTGTGGAGAAAAAAAAAAGGGGGGGTCTTTCTTTCCTGGTGTATCGGATAGCTCGCTCGTTAGCCACGACGGGACTGACGTAGAATATGGCGGAACATCACCCCGTCTCTGACAGCAAACACAAAGCGCCCCCCGCCAGCCTCGGGTCCGCGTCTTACTCCGGGAATGGACGCACCAGCAGCGGTGCCTCCTCGGCGGTGGGAGAACCGGGCGGCTCCGCCGGAGGAGCGGGAGGTCTGTCGGGCGGCTTGGCGCAGCCCGCCGGGTGGCAGTCCCTCCTGTCTTTCACCATTCTCTTCCTGGCCTGGTTGGCCGGCTTCAGCTCCAGGCTCTTCGCTGTCATCCGCTTCGAGAGCATCATACACGAGTTTGACCCCTGGTGAGTGTTGCAACTTTGCGTCCGTTCCGCTTTGTGTTGTGCAGATTGAACCGGAGTGTAGAATCGGGACATGGACTTGAGGGTTTGTAATCCAGACCAGGACTATTCTGGAGGTTTGCTTTATGTATCACGAGTTGTGTCATACCGCCTGCTTCTGACTGGTAACGCAATTTGTTTTAATTGTGCATCATTATATGCATATTGCATATGTGCACATTGTAGGTGCAACATAATGTGTTGTCAATGACAGCTTATGATGTTGTCGAGGATCTGGGATCATAATGAGAAGAACAATAGTGACCCATTCGTGCTTCTGGTGACAGTCAGAGGTTTGAACCCGGAAAGGGGCAACAACCAATCGGCTGGAGTTATCGAATAAATCAGTGTCCTTTGTCAGCCCTTCTGTCATTTTGAATTACTCTGTTAGATGTTTTTTAAAACTTCAACTTCTTAAAGATCATTATATGTTTTTGGCTCATATTTTTGTGTAACCTGTACAAAGTTATTTGTATATTTTCTGTTTTAAATCTGTGTCTAAATGTTTGGCTGTCAGCAGCTTGTTGTAAGATTATAAAAAATACAGTGTAATTCACAATAAATGCAAAATAAGTGTTAAAGTCAAGCATATTTTATATTTTCAGTCATGCCTGCATTCAATTGACAAAAAATGCTGTAGCTTCCTCAAAGTATTCAACTGAAGCAACAACTTGCACCTTGCCTAACTAACATCTAAAAATATCTTTATACTTGGTTCTTTCTGTAATCAACAAAGCTAAATATTTTGTATATTGGATTACTTTTGACCTCTAAATGTAAATGTCACAACAACAGTCATGATTTCTGAGAGACATTTGTATCCACAGGTGTTTAGATTACTGTTTGTACGCACAGGTATTTTAGTACCTGTGCCCTGGGAGTCTAATAGTTGTTTATTCGGTCGGAGGTTCATTACAGGCTACTACTACTACTAAGCCTCACATCATCATTTCATGGCACTGAAGCTTGCAGCACCATGACCTCACCACAAGGTTACTCTCACAGGGAGTACCAGACGAGAGTCAAATGACAGTTGTAGTCTGTACGTCTGTCTGCTCCTTCAGAGGCGCTAGATGAGGCTGTCACGATGGCCAATAGGGAGCCTGTCAGTCGATGCGTTGCCACACTTTAATCACGTGTTGCATTAATCTTGCATTAAACAACATCAGCCCAAACTGCTTCATTAGCGCTTGTATCAATCTTTGGTGCACTAAGCATACTTTTAGCAAGCTGGATCTCCCCTGGAGTGAATGTCTGGCAGGGGCAGAGGGTAGCGTTGGCTCTCTCCATCATTTCCTGCTTCATCACAAATCAAAATGACTAATCCTTAGTAACAGATTTTTTTGTGCAATTAGTGTCAGTCAGAGATCAGTCAACTCATCAGGGACATTGCTTCAATCAAGGCGCTACATTTTAGTACTTTAATAATTAAAAGAATACAAATCTAGATCTCCTATTCATTTATCTGTCGGTGATATCGCCATTTATTTTGGTTAATCTCCTCAGGCAAGCAAAGGGGGGGATGGATGCTTTATTGACATATGACATGGGTTGTCTGATTTCAGACAAGAATGGTGGTTGCAGTGTGAAGGGAATTCTTCTGAACAAGAAAACCTTTTGTAAAATGCTTGAAGGTGGGTGGGGATGGATTGAGATGTGCAATGGTGCGATTTTCCTTTATTCCCTCCCTTGTTGCTTACACGACATGAGAAATGAGCCATTTACTTTTTTTAAGGATTGAAGTGATGATTGCGTGCCTGTCATCCTGTGTTGCTGGGCTACATAATTGGTTAAAAGTTGTGCCACATTTCCAGGCGTTCTCCCAAAATGAATATGTCTCCCGGAAAGCGTTTGTGTTTTTCTTCCTCATTTTCCGTTGTATCTGGCAAAGAGGGGTGGCAGACCAAGGTGTAGCTGAGAGGTTTGAGAATGGAAGGTAGCAGGGGGAGGGCAGCGTGATGGGGACAAGGAATGAAATGTCTCAGCTTGAGAGGGAATAGGGAAGCAGTTCCCCAGATTAAACCCCGCTGGCTTCATTTGTGCTGACTGCCGCCGAGGATCAAATCCTTCCCTCTCCTGTGTATACCGTTCACAGCATCGCCCGGTACCCCACGCTAGCAGGCTCCTACACATGATGAGCTCCACCGATTCATTCATGAGTTTATCTAATTCACGGTACTCACAGAGTAAACGACACAAACTATGAACAGGATGCAAGCCGGGGCGTGACGACGAGTACAACACCTGGAAGTGTTGTTTTGTTTGCCTACGAGCGTTCTGGGGAGAAAGTGAAGCGCCGTCTTCCACTATCAGGGCACCTTGGGCAGGGCATCTTGGGTCCACACAGATGTGAGGTCATCAGTGCTCGTCGTACCACTAGGGGTGGTAAGACGGCCAGACCAGAGGAGGCAGAGTGCATGTTTATGATATCATTTGGTTTGTACATTTGTTGTTTCTGTGGAACGTGTGGTTGTGAGATGGTGGTTTGGTGTAGCATGGCTTCCCGGTGAAGGGATCATGACATTTCCTCTCGCCCCCCCCCCCCCCCCCCTAGATACTACTCAAAGGTTACGTTTTATTTTCCTCCATTAGGATCTGGTTTGGTTGCCACTCGGGGAATCTCTTTCAGAGCACAAATTTGTGTTCTTCCTAAATCAGCCCAATTGTAAAGGCAGGCATGAATAATGGATTCAAAGTGCCCTGGAGGCAGGGCCAAGTTTTATTGTTGAATTTTTTTTGTTGCCTCTCCAGAAGCCCATTAGGAAGATGGTTGGCAGACAGCCCTTATTTCCAGTAACATAAATATGGGTTTATATATCTTCCATTTACCGACACCTATATGTATACCGATTCAACACCTGTTTACATATTAGCCGTTTTCACACATGTCCTCCGTCTTTTCTCCGCATTTGTATATCAGGAGGTTTGACCGTGTGGGTCATTCACACTTGTTAAGGGTGGCGGGCTTGCAAGGGGCAGGATATGACGTAGGGTCGAGGTTCGCAAGAGGCGGGATAATGATGGCTGCTGTCACTCTGGTTTGTTTTGGTCTGACCGCAGACAGCACGGAGGCAGAACTCATCGCGATCATTTCTGTTGCTGCAGTGATGCATCATATATTCCGTTGCATCCACAACATCCGCATCGATAGATGAAAGATTGGAGCATGAGTTAGAGACAAATAGAAGAAACGACGAACAAGAAAGGCAATGACTGCGTTACCGGAAAGAGATTGTCTTCTTTTGCTTTATTTCACATCCGACAATCACTGGGACAAATGTAGTTGATTTCTGTGTTTAACTGAGAAGTCAAGGAGTGGAAGGCCGGAACCCTATAATGTTCAGCTAACTGTAATAATTTGGTGTGTGTGTGTGTGTGAGTGACATCAGGGAGTGAGTGGACGAGCGAGGAGAGTGAGCAGTAGTGTGTGTCAGTTTAGTGAAGTAATGAACGTCAAACTAAGAATAAAGTACCCAGCCTGTCAAGAATCGGTCGCCGCTTCATTCTGACCATATTTGACCTATAAGCAGACTCACTGCCGGTCAATGTGAAGGGTGTTACCCCCGAGAGAACATCGGCCCTGGAGGGAACGTCTCCCCTGTGCACCTCGACTACGGTCTGGGAGCCGACAGCAGGAAAGGTGTAACATAATATTAAAAACATTTTCTATATACGCATGCTGCTGTGAACTCATGTATTGTAATAAATTGTATGATGTGTACTTTTAGGGTTGCGATAAGACCTATCATTTAGCGTTCACCACAAATTACTTTGAAAATCAGTGCCACATCCTCCTCATTCACGTATAAGGTAATTAACATTTCCGCCAGCTAAAATACTACCTCAGGGGTAGTATTCTTTTCAGGATACCAATGTCAGGATATGTCGTTCACATATACGGCCCGTCGGGAGAATAGCGGGCTAATAGCAGGCTTTACGTGTATATGTGAAAGCAGCTATTGCCACATCTGAGACTCTGTCACACCACGTTTGACTCACTACTGTACTGTGAGGCGCCGTGATCAAGGATGTTCGATTGATGAAGTCTGAAAAGACTGAAAGGGTGTGATGTGAATCTTGATTTTTAATAATTTCCACAGATGCAAAAGATCTGCTTTATTTTCCTTTCATAATATTAATTGTGCTGTCTGTTGCATAACAGCTGAAGTAGATGGATTCAATTGCTTGATTTAAATTGCATAAATTGGTAAGATTCCATAATGATTCCATCATACCAAATAAATCAACTCTGATGGTGTGGATTTGATTCTTACTCGACCTTGTGACCAGATGTCAGGCCTCATTCGAAAAAATTCCAAACACTTGGGATTTAAATTCCCAGGCTGGCTCTGCCAAAGATTCAAGGGCTGCTTCCATTACTGACTGCCGCCTGATTGTTTTCCTGTCATGGCCCTGATGCATTTCATATCGATGATATGGTGAAACATTTCAGATTCTCCCTCGCTCCCTCACTCTCCTCCTCTGGCTCCCATGGCAGTTCTGTAACCTCTGCTTTGTCACCTTGCACAACCCTGCATGTGGGCGTGCCACATGCTATCTCCATCTGTGTGTCTTTCTCGCCCACCCTTCACACTCACCCACCCACCGTCTCTACCGTTCACACCTCTCCGACCGTGCGCCTACCTGCTTGGAGATGATTCTAACAGGCTGTGGCAGTTCTAACGGGCAAAGTGTTTCAAATAGCCTCTTAGAAAAGTCTCTTAGAAGCGCACGATTCAGAAAGTCATCCTGACCGACTGGGAGTGGTTTTGAACCAACCTGGCATAAAGGTCTGTGTTGTTGTCTGACACCTTTGCTTTAGATTCCTGATGTCTGGGCCTGTGTGTCGTGGCACGGGCCCGGGGTCGCGCTGGGCGGGCGTGCTTTGTGTCTGACTCTGAGAAGCCCTGGGCTGAAGCAGGACGAGAGAGGCTGCCCTCCTCCGTCCTCTGGGCTTTGTTAAAGAGTCCTGCTACCAGACGTGACCTTGATTCAAGTGCTCTACAAGATGTAGTTTTCCACTCGTGTCGCTTCGGCATCCGAACACCACTCCTGTCTTTTTCACAGAGTGGAGAAAACGGTGAGGACCCCCCCCCCCCCCCCGCGCGCTTTTTTTACTCCTCTCCATCCTTTCGTTCTTCTTTTCACCCTTTTTGTCCTTTTCTCCTGTCTCCCACGACACAAGTCCCCCCCTCCTCCCCCTCCCTGCCACACGTTAATCGGGGCAACATCTAGTTTTTTAGAAAAACACGTCTACGGAGACTATTACTATTCTAAACTCTGCTGCTACTGAACTCGATCGCGTACCACAGCAACCATTATTTATATTAATGGAAATTTAGAGTTGTGGTTAGAGCTGTAGAGGAAATGACCTGTAACGGTTGAGAAATATGTTGATATAGAACATCATGAAAATAAAAGTATATATATACAATATATGATATGGCACTAGCAGTGCTTTTTAGTAATTTGGGTAGTATAAAAGCAAAGGAATACATTATGTTGAATGAATACGTAACTGGAATCCGAGACTGAATTCACATGTATTAAAAACGATTAATGTTATTAAGTGGTTTTAACACACACACATAGAATATATGACACAATTTCTATTAACAATATACACAATATAATAATGACAAAGGTTGTAAGATGTAAGAAACGCGCTAAACTATTGGGTTGGAACCATTGCGCAAAGGTCTGCAACGGTTCATGGGATGAGGAGTTCCTCACTCGTTCACAAAAAGAATGTACACAGTCTTGTACCTTTTGCCTTTCCTCCCGTTTTCCAAATCATTTTTTCCCCTGAATCAAACGTTTTCTGGTCACGACTACCTTGACGAATGATTGGCTTGGTTCCAGGCTTAAAACTCTTTTATATAACGATTTTGTGAAAAGTGGGCAGTGCAAATGCATGGGAACTTAACTTCCAGAACCAGAGCTGTTAAAAAAGTCACTGTTGCTCTCTATTGGCCCTCGCGGACGTGACGTTGGGCTCTCTGTCCGTACGGAGGTTCCTGGCTCTCACCTTTTCCCTCGCATCAGAGGAGCAGGCTAGCATGAGATGGCAGTTTGGTCCGTGGCCTGCTCACAGGGCGTTGCAGACCTCCCCCGGGCCACTCAGCGACAGTGCTCGCTGGTTTTCATTAGCTGGATGTGAGCTTCCTTAAGTCAATCAGGGCGCGGTACAGCCGTACCCTCGTCCCACGGTGTCCTTTTAGTTTCTTAATGAGATGATCTCCCCATCGACAACACAGAGCTATTCTGTTCCTGACTCTTGGAGTAGTCGGGGTGTTGTGCTTTGGGAATTTTTAAACTTAATGCTTGTGGTGGACTCCTCGCTGAAGTATTTATGTATTCTGCTGTACTGTGCGGCCTATTTAAAAAATGGGCCTAACCGATTCTGATAGGTCACTGCAGGGCTGCCTTCGTGTGCATCATGAATAGACCGATGTGACACGTACATGCACACACGTGCACATGCACACACACAAACAAAGGTGAACTAGAGTCCTAAAAGTCACAAATAGTAGGGATGCACGATAACTTTTTTTTTAAACCAATACCGATAGCCCATAACTTTCAGCTCCTAAGGACCGATACCGATAACTGATAACACACACATACACATATATATTCATGACCTAAGATCATGACATTGTCACGCAGACATCAGTAGAATCAACGGGGGGTTTAGGGGGGCTGGCTTGCAAGGGGCAGGATATGACGTAGGAGTTCACAGTACGGCCCCTGTCACTCAGGTGTGTTTTGGTCTGACCGCAGACAGCAACGGAGGCAGAATGGGCAGAACTCATCGCGATCATCTTAAATGTTGCTGCAGCGATGCATCATATATTCCGTTGCATCCACAACATCCGCATCAATCTATGAAAGATTGGAGCATGAGTTACAGACAAATAGAAGAAACGACGCATAAGTAAGGTGTCGCGAACGACTGCGTTACTGGAGGAAGAGAGCGTCTTCTTTTGCTTCATTTCACATCTAACAAACACTGGGACAAATGTAGTTGATTTCTGTGTTTAACTGAGAAAACAGGGAGTGGAAGGCCGGGACCCTATAATGTTCAGCTAACTGTTGTCAATAATAAGTGTTACGAGAGTAGCGTATGTGTGTGTGTGCGCGGGAATGGCAGTGTGTGTGTGTGAGTGAGTGGACGAGCGAGGAGAGTGAGCGGTAGCGTGTGTCAGTTTAGTGAAGTAACGAACGAGTCCGGTTGTGTCTGTGCAAACGTGCATTGTAACATTAGTGAAACTAAGAATAAAATACCCAGCCTGTCAATCATCGGCGGCCGCTTCATTCCGACCATATTCCGACCTATAAGCAGACCCTCGGTCAAAGTGAAGGGTGGTACCCCCGAGAGAACATCGACGCTGTGCTCCTCGACTATGGTCTGGGAGCCGACAGCAGGAAAGGTGTAACATAATAATAATAAAAAACATTTTCTATATCCGTGTGCAGTTATGAACTCATGTATTGTAATTGATTGTATGATGTGTACTTTTAGGGTTACGATAAGACCTTTAATTTAGAGTTAGTTGGAGCGGGGCACTGAAATTATATAGGCTATGTTATCGGGGCTATTCGTCATGATATCGGACTTATCAGAATGACGTAATCATTTCTGTTATCGGCCCGATAATTATCGTGCACCCCTAACAAATAGTATTGCTTATTCTACATTTACTCAAAAAAGGGAATGACCTATTTTTTTACATTCTATTGCAATGTACTGTATATAAAACAACCTTGTGATACGACTTAAATCACAGTTGAACTTGGCTAGTGATACTAAGTCTATTAGGACAATTTCTTCCCTCATTTGCATGCTGCCGGGAAACACTCTGGTTTTCCATTTTAAGATTACTACCACTGCCAATTCAACTGTGACCAGTCTTTGTTTCAGTTATTTTATAGGCGTAAGCTATTTCCCCCCCTGTTGTGTAGTTTATGTCCAAAGCTATGTCCACACTACAACTTTCCTTGCTGTTCACACTGGGCCAACATTATTTAGGACCGAAAACTGAACTTTTGGAAAACAAAAACTAGTTAACTCCTGAAAATCATTGTAAATATACATTTGTAACAGGATACAGACCTTGGCATGAGAACCGAAAGAGCATTTTTAACCAGATGAAATCCGCTGATACTCAGTGTCAGTGCTGTCGTTGATAACATCGCCTGCCCTGTTCCTCAGACAACAGGAAAATAATAACGAGGGTTCCACGTCGAGAGCAGTGTCTTAGGAAACTGACTTAACTGCCTACTAGCGCCATCTGAACAAACACTAGTTGTAGTTTGAACAAGATAAGCGTTTTTTTCCGAAGCGATGGGCGGCCTTGTTACGGCTGCAGGGATTTCTCCGGAAACGTTGTTGGTTGGGATGAAGCACTACCTCCGCACTCCCACTGTCACACTTTTGACTGGCTCTTTGGTTGAAGTATGCAATGGTCAATGTAGGGTTTAGACTCTTTGAATTATATTGAAAAGTCTGAGTCGAATTGTTAAACGATTTGAACAGCTGAACACATCACTTTCACTTTCTTTTTGAACTCTTTGTACTCTTGAGTCGTTGGAACCAGTGAGTGAATCAGTCGTCCTCGTGTTCACATCACTACAGGGACTGGACCGGTTTGTAGTCATCCTTCTACAAGCCCTTTACAATATTCAATGCTCCTTCTGCATTTTACTGTAGTACTTTACCCAGATCTGACAGGACTCCGCTTGGAGGGGAAAGAGGGCCTTTACTAGAAAATATTTTCTTGTATAGATAAGTGTGCACCGTTTGGATTGACAAATCCACAGCCAAACTGTTCTGCACACAGATCCACAGTAGCAACACAGAGTATACGCCTGCAGATTTACATAGCTGTTTTTCATTCTCGGTAGGTAAATAAGTCAGTAGTTGCATTTGGAACATGTTCTCCCCCACTTCCTGCTGATAGTGCTTGCAGGGTGCTTTTATGTGCAAGCTTTGCTTATCACTTGATTAAAGCCGCCGCTAGTTACTGGGCATGTGTGTAGCAGGCCCTGCTTTATGTAAATGAGTCGAGGGGTGGGGGTGGGCTGACAGAGCAGCAATTTCTGCCTCTATACCATCCAGGCCACTCCTGCTCTGAGAGTGGACTATGCTCTGCTGCCCCACGGATATAAGCTACAGTGCAAGTAGAGTTCTGGCTCGCATGGACTCTGTGGATGATTCACCCAGGCGGTCACCTTGCCTGTCAAATTATTACATTAGTCTTTCCCGACCTCGCTTATATCATGCATCATTTGATTAATGGTGGTCCCGTGTTTAATGCATAGGCCTGGAGAAGAAAAACAGGCCTTCAGGAAAATAATTAAATTGGCGTTTTGTTTCAACATTGACATTTTTAGTTATTCTTCAGTTGTGTCATTTCAGTCTGGATTTCCTCTGCTAAACCACATTCTCTCATGTTGAGATGAGGGTGATTGTGGAGAAGGAGAGAGATCTTATGAAGGTTGAAGGAGCTATATGTGGCATATATATGTACTGTAGTATATCTCAAACTACCATGATATGCCGTCAGATGTAAGGAACCTGACGACAGTGCCACACAGTATGTTCTATGTTGTATGTTCCTACGTAGTATGTTCCTTTTGAAAGTTCCTTTCTAGGTCAGAACGTGTGTGTGTGTGTGTGTGTGTGTGTGTGTGTGTGTGTGTGTGTGTGTGTGTGTGTGTGTGTGTGTGTGTGTGTGTGTGTGTGTGTGTGTGTGTGTGTGTGTGTGTGTGTGTGTGTGTTATGATTCACTTTTTCTTGGGGTTCCCCAGGTTGCCAAGGGTTGGTAGATATTAATCAAATTGGCACCACAATCACAGCATGCTGCAACCATGGAAGCAAACAAACACACTGGATCGACTGAGCTTGATCTAGATTCTACCCTACATAAGGCCTTGTCCTCTTTTGAAAAAGCGCAGTGAAAAGAGCCGTACTTAACACGCGTACATCTTTGAGTTGCATGTGAAGGATGGAGACAGGGCTTAGAGCTCAGGAGGATTTCAAGACAGATGCCACATGAGCTGGTTCATAATTTGCAAACAATAAATACATTGCAATTTAAGGAAAATAATTGCAGTTCTCTCAAAATATAATGTTGTGCTTGAATCGTCTTCGCTCAAGTGTCGTCAACCTGGCAACCAGCTTGAGTTGCGAGTCTGGGGAGGACGGAGCAGCAGAGACGCCTCCAATGTTGGGAATTTGGACTGCAGTACCCATTTTAAACACTCAACGTCACTGTTTCCTATTGTAGCTTTAACCCTCTCTTGAACCCGTTTTTCTCCCCCTGTCTTTCTCTGCATTTGTATATCAGGAGGTTTGACCGTGAGGGTCATTCACACTTATTCACACTTGATGCCCGAAATGCGGACATCGGTGTCACTCAGACATCGGTAGAATCAACGGGGGGTTTAGGGGGGCGGGCTTGCAAGGGGTGGGATAGGATGTAGGGTCAAGGTTTGCAAGAGGCGGAAAGGACGTCCCCTGTCACTCAGGTTTGTTTTGGTCTGACCGCAGACAGCACGGAGGCAGAACTCTGAAACAGTCGTGCGGTGCAGCGTTCCAAATGTTGTGTAATCAAATACCGGTATGGTGGTATATTAAAAATTCATATAACGAAAATACACACCGGTATTCGGTGTGAACCAGTATACCGCCCAGCACTACTTCATTTCACATCTAACAAACACTGGGACAAATGTAGTTGATTTGTGTTTAACAGGGAAAACAGGGAGTGGAAGGACGGGACCCTAATGTTCAGCTCACTTTTGTAGATAATAATTGTTACGAGAGTAGCGTATGTGTGCGCGAGAATGGCAGTGTGTGTGCAAGAGACGTCAGCGAGTGAGGAGAATGAGCGGTCAGTTTAGTGAAGTAATGAATAAGTCCGGTTGTGACTGTGCAAACGGGTACTGTAAAGTTAGTGAAACTAAGAATAAACCCAGCCTGTCAAGAATCGGTGGCCGCTTCATTCCGACCTATAAGCAGACCCACTGCTGGTCAATGTGAAGGCTGTTACCCCCAAGCGAACATCGGCCCTGGAGGGAACGTCTTCCCTGTGCACCTCGACTATGGTCTGGGAGCCGACAGCAGGAAAGGTGTAACATAATAGTAAAAAAAACATTTTCTATATACGCGTGCAGAGGTCCTCATGTATTGTAATTTATTGTATGATGTGTGCTTTTAGGGTTACAATAAGACCTATCATTTAGCGTGCACCACGAACCAACATTAAAACATTTTTAAACCATTCAGTGAACAAAAGGCAACAGGCTGTTTATCGTTTAGGGTGCCACTCAATGACATGCAGAAGCGTCATCATCAAGTAATTAACATTTCCGCCGGCTAAAATACTACCTCAGGGGTAGTCTTTTTTCAGAATGTCCAATGTCAGGATATGTCGTTCACATATATGGCCCGTCGGGAGAATAGCGGACTTATAGCGGGCTGTACCTGTATGTGTGAAAGCAGCTAATGGGAGATTAAAATAAGGTTAATTGCCACTGCACGCACACACCTCAGAATTGCCTGCAATACCCAAACTAGATCAATCACTTGCTGTCTTCCTCTTCCTCCCCTCTCTCATACTATCATACTGTGCCTGCTACTGGTTCTCACAGAAAAACTGCTGATGTCTTCATAGAGGGCTTTATCTCAGCCTCTATAGGGTTCCACTACCCTGCAGTAACATGCATACATTCTCTCCCTTTACATGCTTCAGTGCAGCTGATGGTGCCATGGCGCCCACATACGCAGAAATGTCTATATAGAATAATAGAATATATGTAAAAAATTGCAAGTTATGTTTTGCTGCAGATTTTAACAAGGTGTTCGAGAAAGTGTTTTATGGCGCTAGGATTGCATTTTTGCTAACGGTAGAATTTGTAGTGTTTTTGTGTCGTTGTGTACTCGTTGCAACGAGAGGCTAATGGCTATTAGTGCAACAGCCCTCTGATACACATTGTGTGACACCACACAAAGGCGAACAAATGTCATCGTAGGATATTTGCAGAGTACACAGATGTAGCTCGCTCGCAGCCTGAACCCCTTTTCATCTCGTATTTCCCGTGCTTGCATGTCATATTCTTTATCTAATCTGTTTGTGTTGCTGCAAGCCGCAGGTGCGCAGCATATAGTCAGGAGGTGGAAGCTTACCCAGAGCACGTCTTGATGTCATCATTGTGGTTTTTAAAAGCCTAATCTGACATTTAGTAAGTAATTTTCTTGCTTGACTGCTGTGTAGCTGCACATCAGCTGCAAACCAACAAAGTTCAAATTGAAGTCTGTTTTTTCTCTATGTACAGAATTCGATCCAGGGGTTAGTTCGTTCATATACATACATATACAGGTTAGTTCATACATATACATACATATACAGGTTAGTTCATACATATACATACATACATATATGTTAGTTCGTTCATATGTTGTCATTTATTGTACTGTCCACTTTGGTGTTAGTGCTGATCCAATATATAAATCCATTGAGAGAAAGCATCCTTGTCATTTCTCCTTTACTGGTGAGAGGAAATCTCACCTGCGTTTTTTTGTGGAACTGTCCACAAAAGGCCTGAGATTGACTTTTGGCTTAATTCCTGTGTTTAAAACAACACCTTGACATGGACAACATTCCAGACTTTCATTACCTTAATACAATACTGATACAATACTGTCGGATGTGAAGACTTCTTTAAACCAATACAAAAAAAACAAGATTGTGAACAGAACAAATTAAAACAACAAATTAAAGCTGCAAAGTAGAATAATGACCATGCCTTTTGCTGCTCACAGCTGATTACAATCAATCAACAAACAATCGGGAGCTTGTCTTTGTGTGGACGAAACATATTCCCTGAAAAACTGCAATTCGATTGGCTGGCCCCACTTAAATAATCCACAAAGCATTAGACAATCTATACATCGATGTCACATTATGGCTCTTTTATTTTTAATGAACGACGTGACACAGGTTAAAGAGTGTCAGGTAATTGGAAAGTTGGGATTCGAGAAAGTTCAAATAGACCTGACCTCCTGTGGCTCATTCAATTGCTCCCAGTTTTGCTGCTCCTTTGTATTATTTTGTATTATTCTGCTCCCTTATATATAACTTCCCTTCCCTGTTATTTCTAGGTTTGCTCTGCTGAAGTTCTGCTGTTCAGCATTCACCCGCCTTGAGGCTGCATGCCTGCTGCTGGGTGCCAATTAGTTTGGCCCTTAGAGTTCTTCCAGTAGATAGCTTGTCTCTTTGATGCTGACCAGCCACGGTCCTTTCCTCCTTCTGTTACGGATACCCTTTCTTTCCCCCCCTGCCTGTCCGCCTATCTGTCTGCTCTCCTGGCCTTGTCTCGGTGCTTTATCTTGTGTATCGGTCACATTGGCTCACTTAAAGTCCCTCTGCTTGTCTTACTTATTACCTTGGGTGTTGTTGTCTCCCCAGGGTCCTAGCCCCCATCCTGTTTCTTTCCTCGTTCATCCTATCAGGCCGACCCAGTAGGTATTTCTCTCCTGGTCCCTGGGGGAGGTCCCCAGCCTTCTCTTCGAGGCCGGGCCAACGGGAATTTGGGGAAGCAGAGACGAGAGCTTTCTTTTCTTTATGCCCAGGTAAAGAGATTAGAGGGGTATGGATAAGGAGATCTGTGCAAGAATGATTGGCTGCAGCCGGATTTGGGTTTCCAGGAATGGCATCGTAGTACCCAGTCTGTCTCGGCCGTAGAGTACGATGCTTGAAAAGTCGGCGGTGCCTGCTGCTTTCAAAGGGTTTCAAGGTCTATAAACCTAGTGTCCAGATTGAAGTTTTAACAAGTTTTCCCTGTTTAGTTTCCAATTGTTGTTCAATATTCCAACACTCGGCTTATTGACTAAATCTCAATTTGACCTATAAAATAATGTCAGTCTTGTGGAAGCCTTTTGTGAAGGGAAAATGATTGCTAGATTTGTTTGTTTTTTTACCCTGTAGTGTTCCGGGAAGCAAGACGTGTGTGTGATGGTGTATCTTGTTCTTGGGCACATACTGACGTAAATGCAGCACACATTAAACTATGAGGTCACTGCCGCTGCTCTTCTTTTATAACTGAAAAAGCAATAGACCAAAGCGGTCCACATTGCAGGGCAAACAAACCCTGCGGGGACACAACCTTGTTTGTAACTGCTGCATATTTGATGTGTCTGGATCCATAGAACAGCCATCATTTCCAATGGCTCAAATGTGCCATGTATTATTGAGTCATTTTACCCTGGGTGGTAGATTGGTATGGTAGATTATGTATTTTCATATTTGTTGAAATTCTGTTTAACTCCAGACAGCAATCAATAAATCCAAAGCCCTGCCAAAAAACTCATCTGTGGCCGCCTCAGGCGTGCAATCATGCCGCACAATCATTTTATTCCGCCCGATTACAGTGATTGGATGACCTACCTGTCTGGCTACCTGTGTGCCCCCTGCCTGTATGGTCATTGGTCATGACCGGAGTATTCCACAAGGCTGGTAGACATATTGCTAAAGCTAGCGAATTAGTCGTGTGTTTTGGATGCCGTTTGCTTCAACGGTACGTGTGGGATTATTTTGATTGGATACTGCGAGGAGGCTACGTGATCCACCTCACTGGTTAACAGGTGTGCCTGGTTAGACCTCATCGGGTCGTACCAAGTGGAGCTGAATGGAGAGGGGTTCTGGTAGGGATCCTGTTAAATGAAGATGTTGATTATGTACTGCAATTGTATAATGTAAACACAATGCACTAGTGTCTAGTCATGCAAGGACCAACACATATGTTGAGCTAAGGAGAAGTACGTTCTGAATACTTTAAGCCCTTAATGATGAGTTATCCCCTTAATGATAAGGTCAATTGGTCAATAAGGTCAATTTGTATTTAGGGAGAGAGCTTAGTTTATGTAAGGGGCTATTGGCATGCTGCCGGTTTATTTTGCACTGTGAATGGATTAAGTGGTTGTTGTATTAAATCCTTGCCTTTCTAGGCTTTTTCCTTGAACATTCTACTTGTTTTGTGTACACTCCACACCTGTACCAGCTGCTTGCTACCACCCTACCGCTAGGGTCCAACGGCCTACCCTACAGCTACTTTCAAAACTGTACTTACTCTGGCTGGTTTCTCCATGTTGCCTACCCTGACCTTAATGTGCTGGGTGCTTGAAGGTGGAGAGGGGTGATGTCAGGGAGTTTAATGCAGTATGGCTTTATGTGCCAGTGCACCAAGGAAAAGAAAATTGGTGAAAGTAGTGTTGCGTGGCATGACCACCCCTGTGAGTATCAGCAGAGACAACAAGAGAAGCCCGGAGCTGATGTGACCCGATAGGTCTAATGTAACATTCATATTCAGGGCGGATCCAATCAGCTCAGCAGCAATTCACATTGCCTTTTTGCGCGCACATGGATGCATTACTTATGATATATTACACACAGCCCCCCCATCCTCGGATGCCCTCCAGAGTTATGATGAAGCTCAGTGATTTTCATGGGGGTGTGGCGAATGAGGCTGATATCCAGTGTTTGAGGAACTAAAGGCCGCTGGCCCCTGCTGCAGTCATACAAAAGGGAGAGGAATCATTCCATGAAACATATTAGAAGGCCAGAGCAGACACTTGTAAATGCTTAAAGGCTCACTCCCACCAGAGTAGAAAAACCGACGCTCACACACAGGGTTGAGATGGTTGATGGGTTTTATAGGTGCCGTCCACTCTTTGATTGTGGACTGCAGCAGGGTAGAAAACATTGTGGATCTCTCAAGGCCAACGTAATCCTGACTAGGACACATCATAATATAATGTCACATTGTTATTGTCTATGGTCTCACAGCATTTACACTCGCGCAATGTGAATTTCAGTTATGATCAGTCAGACTGAGAACATTAAGAACACTGAGAACACTATTCTGGGAACATAAACTCTTATTTTGATCTTGCTGGCATTCTGTGCCCAGCCAAACAGCTAGTGTGATCAGTGCTGTTACATTTCCCCAACAGGCCCAAGAAATACCAGCCACAGTTACAGTATTGCGTGTTATGTTTTCTTAGTAAAGTACTTTGCACACATAATGAGGGGTAGCACTCCACTGGATGAGCTCTCAGTGTGTTTCTCTGGTCAACGGCGGTTGGGGGATTTCAAGGGTAGGCTAATCATTGCTGTCTGCTAATTACTTTTGCAGACATGGAGAGTATAACGCTGGGTACACACCAGACGGTTTTACAAATTTAGAAAGCATGAGAGCCCACACTGACACGATACTACTCTGTACTCTGCTGTCCCTGCTCGCCACACTGCAGGATATCGGATCATAAATATTGAACCGGTTTAATATTTGCGAGGGCATTTCAGGGCCTTGTGTAGTCTATTCCTCAATCGTTGAAGGATTCACTTGCAAACAAAAGCATTGTAGTTGGGCAATAGGTAAGCAGAGGGTGTCATGGCAATCAAGCAACCACGATGGCCCGCAGAGTGCAGGGGAAGGTTTACCTCTTTTAGTGTGTGTATATATATATATATATATATATATATATATATATACACCATTTCTTTTGACTGAAGGGCACTCGCTGGCAGATATATCGCTGCATTCTTTAAATTGATTAAACTTTTGAGTAGATGCTATCTACAAAAAGCTGGGAAAATGTCTTGCTAACTAACAAGTTGAGTTATAATGTGCTACAATGCGAGACCCTCAGATCATTAGCCGACACCAGAGTTGAAAAGTGCATTTTGTTTTAAAGGTTCGGGCAATGGCTGTAGGTTTGGTCACCACCATAAACTGTAAACTAACCCTGGTTTTAGAAGGATCTACACATCAGCTGTAAAGACACGCCTCTTCATCTCGCTGCGAGTTTGAGGAGGGGAAGAGCTTGAAGGGGTTGTTGAGTCATTGGTCTGCATCACCTCGTCTCTGCCCACGACGGGTCTAAACCCCTCACGCATCGCGCTCTCTCCGCAGAGCCCGGCTCCAGGATACATTCCTTCACTTCCCTACGAAATACTCTCACTTTCCTGATGGATTATGGTAGCCTTTGTAAACTTTCCATGCTCAGAAGGCAGCCTGAAGATTTGCGGCTAGCCGGTAGACTAGGTGTGAACGATAATAAGGGTGAATATGATGCAATACATTCATGGTGTTGCAGTAGTGTAAAAACATCAGAAATTCATCAGTTTCTGTCAATGCATGTGACAGAATATGAATCAAATGTTTCCTAATATGACACAATTAAGTTGCCGCATTAGATTGGATCATTGTACGTGTTGTATCAGTCTTGTCTGTTCCGGTTTTCATCAACACTTACTTTCACCTGGAGTGTTCTCCTCTGCAAACGGAGACGCCGTCACCTTGTTGGGTTTCCATCGCACAGCTGTAAACAATGTCTCTGGGCCTTTGTGTCTACCGCCACCCAACAGGATGAGATGTTCCAAGAGTGAATGGGCATCTGAGTAGGAGGGCTCCCATTGTGTTGAGGGGGAAGAAGAAGCGATTTGTTTACATTACTGTATATGAGAAAGGGAGAAAACGGTGTGTCTGATAAAACGGCCGGCTTGACTTTTTGGGGTTTACACAACGATCAGAATTGAATTATTGCTCGGCTTTGACATTTACCTTTTGACTTTTAATCAAAACATATATTTAAAAAAGTACCAAATACGTTGTATTTGTTGAAGGCTACCGTGGTGATGGTGTAAAGGAGAAAACTAGATGCTGGTCTTGCTACTTTACCTCCTCTTGCAACACACTGGCTACTGCTCAAAAGGAATCACAAACACAATGGGGGGGCCCGTTGTTGAAAAGGATGCACAATACTCTCTGAAGGTGGGGGACCAATCCAAGAAAGTGTAGGCGCCTGTAGTTAAGTAATCGCCACGGCCCACCTGCTGTCGGCAATTAAGAGAATGAATGGGGTGGGCTGTTGTGTGTGTGTGTGTGTGTGTGTGTGTGTGTGTGTGTGTGTGTGTGTGTGTGTGTGTGTGTGTGTGTGTGTGTGTGTGTGTGTGTGTGTGTGTGTGTGTGTGAGAATATGATTCCCTATCTTGGTTACAATCAACGGAGACCCCTCGAGGCTTCGATGTTCTCCACAATCCTTAATGCAATCGCTGCCCGATCGAACTTATATGCTGACTACTAACCATGTAAATAGTGTTAGAAATAAACATTTCAAATCTTATTTGGTGTTTTATTGGTCCTTAATGTGTAAAGTAAACAAGGTACAAAGTAAATAAGGTGCAAAGTGATTCCGGAAATGATTTTGTTAGAGGACCAATCACAGCCCTTGCCGTCTCCGTCCGTCTCGATGGATAGTTAAATATTATTGGATGCGCACGTACAGCTACGGAGAGGGTCTCCGACAGGGTCTCTGACAACGGAGAGGGCTCTCCGTGTCTACGTACAGCACTTTACAGAGTAGTATAAACCAGCATATGGGTAGTGGGTTCCTGGAGAGGCAGGTTGCACCTCCGCCCACCCTTGGGTGATGTGTGTTTTAATAAGATGGTAATACTTGGGAGCAGTCATCCTTGTGTCGTGCCCGTCACTTCTTACCAGGCTTTAGAGGAATTTCAGGAGACATGTGTAACAGATTTAATAAAGGTTTTGTGTGGAGTTGCGTCTGCTGTGCCAGTCTCCCCACCCACTTCCTCCTTCCTCTTTGCTCTTTTTTAAAGCGGCTTAGTTTCTTCTCCCTCGCACTCAAACCACTGCACACATCTCTCTCTCTCTCTGTCGCCGTCTGTTTCTCTCTCTCTCTCTCTTTCTCGCTCTCTTGCTTATTCACTCAGCAAAGCAAACACAAGCTGAGATGTGGAAATACAGATCCTTACTTTTATCTGTCTCTATCATTCGGTTTCTCACTCCTCTCTTCTCAATCTGACTGCCTCTCCGCCACATGTCAGCATCACTTTGTCACCAATACTTATTTTCCTGTCAAAATTGTTTTTCTTTGACCGTGCTGCATTACAGCGCCCAGACTGAAATGCTGATGTGAGCAAAGTATGTGGCTTTGACTTTTATGTGAGAATGTGTCCGTTGGTTAACGACAGTCATCCAAGTCTACCAATTGGTGCACCACACTGCATTTACTACCAGGGAAGCAAGGATTCTCGGACTGTGATTGGTGTCCCGGGTTGTTCTGGGGACAACAACTGTGCAATCACTCTTGTGATTCCATTTCGTCCAGCAAATACCGATTGGTGGCGTGACGGTTCTTCACCGCCGTCTCCCTCAGTACACAGACATGCCAGCCACACCTCAAGCTCTCGACCTGTTTCCCCATCATCTCTTGGCTCCGCCACCGCCCTCCCCCCCCTCCTCTCCCTCCTCCCCCTCCTCCCCCTCCCAAGGCGAAGATCTGCCAAGCCTCAGACCAAACAAAAATACAAGTCTTATAGGGCCTTATTTCTGTTATGATTGGCAGGTTTCTTTCATTGTTGCTATAGTCTCTCTCCTGGTTTAATCGTTGTTGAAACTAAAACGATATCCACATAAGTGAAATGGACTGAAGTGTAGCACCGATGTGTGGTTGTGTAATTAAAGAATCGTGTCACTTGATAGCGGCTTGTGTAGTTCGAAGGTAGTTTTTTAAGGAACAAAGAAATTTGATATCCAACAGATTCACCCTCTGAATAACAGTGATCTGACACGGGGAACTACAGACGCCGTAACGGTTATGAGTCCCATGTGTCCTGCGTTTACCTTCTGTGGTGACGGGGCTTCCTCTCTCTTCCTCTCTACAGAGCCATCGTTTGGTCAATATTTTGACACAATAGGCGAGTAACAAAGTACCCTGCACTAAAAAAGCAGCCTTACCAAAAATGCAATTAACTTTTTTTTTTTTTGCAATTTGTCTCATGTATTAAAAATGTCCCCACTGGATGTACGATTATAATCACAGTTTTCCCACCAGCTCCATAACAGTAAAAAGCTTGTTAAAACAGCTCCGGTGTGGGTGTAATATAGACTGAATAAAGTACATAATGAAACTTGCTGTGGGTGAATTGGTGGGAACTATCACAGAATTATTTTGCACACTCAAAAATAACCTCCTACAAATGACTACTTGTTGAGATTCAGACAGGGTATCCAATCAGTTTAATGGTATTTCTTTCATCCATATTAATAACAAGGAATCAATATAGAAGCAACATATATAAATGGTTTAGTAATGACACCCACTTGTGACTTATGACACATAAATATGACAGCAAAAAAAAGATTCACTGAACTGTAGTGGACTGCTTTCGTCAACTAACTGAAAAGTCAGTTGACTTCTTGGTACGTAGTCCGGCACTGCCCTAGCTCTTCCTATCCAATTGTCAGACCCTGTGAAACGAGGATCCATCATGACAAAAGGAAATGCAGCGACTGCGGTGGGCAGCCATGATTGTGGTTACGGGGGAGAAACTTGTATTACTTCCCTCTTGACTGCCCCGGCCCCCCCATTTCATTTCACTTTATTTACTATTCAGAGTCCTGCAGCCAGCCTGCCACGCGACTGCACTGATCAGGCAGACACTGCAGCCGCTGCCAGTGTCATACGAGACCCATACAGACCTTGAATGTGCTCCCCTCTTCCCCACAGGCAGTAATCCGCCTGGCACACATCAGGAAAATATGTTGTCTAACAATTTCCTATTATTATTCTTAGCTTGATATTTCGTATTTCCACACACTCAACACGGCAAGCCCGTAAATGTTGAAACCAATCCTTTTTATTCTACATTTAACACCCGAAGCTGCTCGACAGCTGTATTGTGCGCGCTGGCAGGTTTAATATTTAACCAACGTTATTGTAAGATCTTACGGATTCCCTCTCTAGTAAGCCCTCTACAAGCTGTCACCAGATGGCTAGGGTCCCATTTTGCATACAAACTGTAAAGGGTTCATTCCTTACATTTTGTCCTGTACTAGTTTTCACACACATTTCTACACACATTTCTGACAAGTAGCGCATTAGGGATGTGAATCTGTGATTTAATACGATTTATATTGAGATTCTACAAATACAGCGATATTCTTAATATTAATGAATTAATATCTTAATATACTTCTTAATGTCCGTTTTTTTTTTAATGAACGTACCAAGAACTCAAGGTGTATAGCGCCCCCCCTGTAGGAAAGTGTGCGTATTGCTTCCACTTACATTACATTGATGAAGTCATCTTGACGATATATATATATATGGCAGGAATAACCTGATACTTGCATGAATTGATATTCTCTCTTATTCTCTCTTCATCTCCCCCGGTCTTCACATACTGCCGTCAAAATGTTGTTCTGTTTTTGTGTTTGTGTGCGTGTCCAAATGGGTGTGTGCTTATAACACCTTGTCAAGCCCAAGTGTGTGTGCCCAACCTGTTTTGCGTGTTTTTTCCACCTTTCTGCATCCCCCGTCATCACAGCAGTGTGACTGGACCTGCTGTGTTTCTGCCTCTCTGCAGGGTGCCAGGGCTGCCCCCTCAGAGTGTGTGTGTGTGTGTCTGTGTGAATTTATATACATTTCTGCTTATCTTCCCCTTACGCCTTTGTAATTTGGGGGACAATAATTCAATTGTGTGCCACAAAGTAAAAAAGGGCAGTTTTCAAAATGTGGTTTGATATAACTTGACTGTGGAAGGTTTGTGTTTCAACACTGTTGTCCCATTGATGGATCACCTGGGTGGGAGACAGGGCGTTTTGACAGGCAGACCGACATGGCGACAGGAGGCAGGGCACCTTGTCAACCAGTAGACAGGTGTACTCTGTGGAGGAAATGGTGGGACTGGGAAGATATAAAAACAATTTCCAAAATAAAAGTAATCTCATTTCAAGGTGTGGAACGAGCCACAGTGAATATGTAATGAGTCAAGAGATACCAACAGGGAAATATAAGTGCTTAGAAAAAAAGTAATATTGTTTAATGAAAAGTGACCAAAACCGCCATGAATTATTTAATTAAAACTTAACTGTTGAATTTAACAAAACCATAACTGTGTGCTATGCTGGTGGGACCGGGCCGCTAGAGTTGTTTTGCGCTCTTTGTCAGCAAACGCCCCCCCAAAAAAAACACCTTCTCAGGACAAGAGCTCAGCCACACGGGTAAAAATGGGGTGCTTAAACGAGATTTCCTATCATCAGCGTATTAATGTTTCAGCAGCTTTTGAACGGCTCCCTTCTCTGATTCAGCACAACTAGCTCTCTGAACCTGTGCATAAAACAGCAGGTGTTATTGTGTTGTGCTTCAGCCAGCCGTCAGAGCCCTGAGAGCTCCTTCTGGTGAGTGGGCCACTCCAATATTTCCTACCTCTTAATGGCTCAAGCAGGAGTTGAGACAAAAAGGAAAAGCTTGTACTTTGTCTAATGCTTTTATTTTGAAAAGACAACCTAGGTCTTGAGGTCGGTTATTTCTTTAATGCCATGTGCTGAAGACTAGAGGTCTAGACGCAGACAGGATTAGTAAACTGCAGGGTAACCGCACAGGACGGTTGTACTTAAGCTAGCCTAATTGTAGCCCGGGCTAGGCAGAGGAGCATTCATCACAATAGCCACAAACCAAAGGTAAACGGACTGCATTTATACAGCGCTTTAC
>NC_140278.1:3332569-3376224 GCF_964030765.1 Micromesistius poutassou
GACAAAAACAGTGAAACTAACCGTGCCGTGACTCAACTGAACCCCTAACACCCTGGCATGTACTCTGGCGGGGGGTAAACAGCCACTCTCTGCAGCCCCTTGATTGGGCGGGGCCCTCTGATTTGTCTGGGAGTGGCTCCTGGTCGTAAGAGTTACGCGTTGAAGACGATAACCCCCACCCCCCCCCCGCCCGGACGCCAGTGGTTCTGCGGTTCTGCAGAGTGTCTGTGTGACATCACCACTCCTGCGGCTGTTCTCCCAGCGATTACTCGGATCAGGAAGAATGTTGCAATTTCCTTTCTGACGTTGAATTCTTCTTTTTCCTCCTCTTCATTGTACCGTGCCGCTCTCCGTCAGGGGCTAATGTACCGATCGGTGAACTCCCATTTCCCGAGACATTTCGGCGGCTGTGCCGTCGTGATTTAATGGGGAGAGGTTATGTGTCTGTCACGTTTTGGAAGTCCTTCCATGGGTTGTTAAACCGCCCCGGTACTTGAGTGGATGGAGTGTAGCGTAACAAGATTTAGAGCTGCACACCTCTCACCCGCACGCTTCCACACACAAAGGTATTAAGCTTTGGGGTTTTCCCCCACTCACAAAGTGCTTAAAGAAAATGCCAATTCGTAGTGGCTCCCGTTTAATATCACTTAATGGACGGGCAGGGAGTATTTCTTGGCAAATAATCGACACTCGCACTCAAACACAATCACACAATGTGTGTGCATTCGGCCAGAGAAGTCTGCGCCTTCAACAAAGGCTTCTGTGACGGTTCCTTAGCAACAAGCGCTGACAAAAAAGCGCAAAACTCCTGGGAATGACGAGCCCGCTGGTAGAGATGTGCAGGTACCACTCCAACTGCATCGTCAGTGTCTGCTCTTATTTGACTCCTTGTCTTAATAACTGCCAAGGTTATTTAACAAGGTTATTTTGTTTGCACGCACAAACGTCTCCACCGGGTTGGAGCACAACGCCGCCTCTTTTCATATTCAGCATTCAAAGTTTATCGAGCTTGTCTTTTATTATTTGAGAAGATTTTAAATGGACCTAGAGTGACTAGAGTGTAACTTAAATTCAACTTTATTTGTATAGCCCTTATTCACCGGTACATTCTGAAAGGGCTTTACAGGCCATACATTTATGACACCCCCTGACCCTAGCCCCCCAGAGGGCAAGAAAAAACTCACTTAATCAGCAAGGAAGAAATCTTATGAAGGAACGCAGAGTGGGGGATCCCTCCTTCCAGGGATGATCAGGAGTGCAACAGGTGCCATAATTTACATACATACAGTATTATATACATACATGCATACATTTTAAATCAGTAATTTTTACCCAAAACCCACCATGCCCGTGTGGGCTCTGCTGCTCCTCTCCACCCCAAACCCACCATGCCCCCCCTCTACGGTGAGGTGGTTAGCCATCGCTAATCCCTCGCAGGCCCCGGCCCCCCATGTCCAGCCAGGGGGACCTGTCCGTCACGCGGCCTCTCACCACACTCTCCTCCTGGGGGAGACGGGAACCACGCTGCTGAAGAGTTGTTCCACACAGGGTGCATTGTTAAATGGTCCTCATTTATAAAGCGCTTTTATCCAAAGCTCTTTACAGTGTTGACTGACATTCACCCATTCATGCGCACATTCACACACCGACGGCGGAGTCAACCACGCAGGGCGACAGCCAGCTCGTCAGGAGCAATTAGGGTGAGGCGTCTTGCTCAAGGACACCACGACACTCTAGCTAGGAGGAGCCGGGGATCGAACTAGCAACCTTGCGGTTACCAGCCAACCCGCTCTACCTCCTGAGCTAATGCCGCCCGGCATTGTTAACAGGCTCGGCGAAGACAGTCACAGTGTTCATGTTGGACCACTCGCCCGCTAGCCTGGTCCTACCAGAATCTCGTACTTCATTTAATTTGCACAGAGAGTCTGGCCTTTCTCCATTGACAAACGTTAACTCACTTGAAGGCGGGTGTCTGTTGGAGTTTGAAACTATTGGATCTGCCCCAGTGCCGCTCTGGATCTGCCATAACCAATCGCTGACGTTTGACTACGACTCAAACTAGCGCACAACCTCAACATCAATGTTCTCAGCCACTCCCCTCTGTTTGCTGATTGGACAGCTAAAAAAAAATTGGCTGCAGAAAACCTGCGAATATACCGCAAACCCAGACGTGGTACTGAAGGGAAATTCTTAAAATTGAGGGGAAGTACGGAGGCGGGCGGAGCCAGGCTACTCGCCCGCTAGCCCCCCGTGGTCTGTCAAACGGCTGGTGTGTTTGTTTCTCCGTCTGCCTCCTCTAACCGCAACCTTCCCCTCTGACCCGCAGGTGAAGTCTGTGAAGACGGGGTCGGTGTTCTGGGCCATCGGATGCTGCCTCTCCTACTTCTACATGGTAAGGATGCACTCGCACACATACACACACGTACACACACGTACACATACACGCAGGCACAAGCCCACGCATACACACAGGCGCAAACACACAGACACAGACACAGACACGCACGCGCATACAGACAAGCACATACATACATACATACATACATACATACATACATACATACATACATACATACATACATACATACACACACAAGCACATGCATACACACACACAAACCCTACTGGAGTGCTAGTCACCACTTTATCCACAGCACTGCAAGAAAGCCAACAAAAAACACCTGCCAAAGCAATATGGAGGCTTTTTAATGAGGCTTTTACACCCAGACTCCCGTCCAATACAGCCATTATGACAACGGCGTCCTCCCAGCCCGTACTGCAATCAGACAAGTATAGGCATGGGCGTTTGAAATGTGCTGGGGACAGAGACACATTCGAAAGTGCATTTTCAAAAGTGCTGGGTACAATGAGAATGCACTCTATTTTTTCTCTTTAGTGCAAGTAATGAAAGGTTCTGAAAGACGGCATACCCATGTAGCTTACTAATGAATAAAATGTATACACCGAACTGTGATGTCTGGCACGTTTTATGAAGAAAGCGTTTCCAAAAAGCATTGGACACATGACCCACTATGTTGTGCTCCATGTACCCAATGTTGACAACGTGACATGACATGACTAAGCTACCAACATAAACAAAGAGGAGCTAGGAAAGGAAATTAACTATGTGTTTAAATTCAGATGGGGCAAAAGTGTGGCTACACACAGCACTACAAATGTCGTCAAGATTGAAAAAGCTAAAAATATTTGCTGTTCTCAATTCACAACACACATCCATCCACAATCACCACAATTATTCCAGAATTCAAGCAAAGCAAGTATGACCAAAAGTCACTTTGTGTCAACAAGAGACTGACTCCACTATCATCATCTCCACTATACCCAACCAACCGAGTTAAAACAGCCAACCACTTGAGTGCAAAAAACACACCTTTATTTATGTGGCAGTGGTCTGCAGATGCATCCCGTGGTGTAGCCTACCACATCCATTTAGTTCTACAGATTATCGCTCTGATAATGTCCATGGTACTAGCAACCTGGTCTGGTGCTTTTTACCTATGTATTCAAGCTAAAATTACTTGATTGTCTGATGCCTCATCATTGCATCCCAGCCAAAGAGTATTGGTATTAATACCTCATTCATTGTCCAAGCCAGGCTGGCAGCTCATACAAAAATAGGTAAGATATAATGTATACAACGCCAGTCATTATCGGGAAAATAAGCCCTGACAGGGCGAACCGCCCTGAAGGGCCTTTTTTTCGATAATGACCGGCGTTCTATACATATCCGCTTATTACACGGCTACTTGCCAAAACGAAAAAATAACTTCACACAGTGTGTCTTTTTACAATTGATTTTGTTCCCATTCGTAGTGTTGATCAGCAGAGAAATAGTTTGCCAAAGACGTTAACGTCGCTTAGCATCCGAATATGCTGGGGTTGATAAGTTACCGGACTAGCGGAGTGATAAGAAAGACGTGAATCAGAGGCAAAAAAAACCACTTTCCTTGACAGCGGTCAATTATGCTTAGCAACAGTCAATTATCCAAAAATAATTGACAGCTGAACGTCGGGAAGGCCCATGCAAGTGAACAGAGCATTCTACAGCATTAAGAAGAGCTGTGTAATAATCCAGAATAATTCAACTCGTTTTTTGTTTTTTTTAAGTGGTGGGTACAAAATTCATCTTGACGATAACTGGTAGGTACTCATCTCCAGCGAGATCAACATCTGAGTATAGGCCCCTTTAATGACGCCTTCTCCTGAATCTCCTGAATTACGCTTTTTCTTCTCTCCTTTTGATTTTAATTCACAACCCGTCACTCTTAATACCGCCTACACCGCCGCACCGGCTCCACCACTGTAACCTAATCAAGCAGACGCCTACACTACCTCCACCGCGTCAGTCTCAGAGCAATCCATGACAGTAGTTGAAAGGCTCGGGACGATAAGATTGTGCGTGCGTGTGTGTGTGTTTGTTTTGCAGGTGTCGGCGTGGGGAGGATATGTGTTCATCATCAACCTCATCCCTCTCCATGTGTTTGTTCTGCTGCTTATGCAACGCTTCAGCAAGAGAGTTTACATCGGTAAGGTTCCACACAGACACCACGCACTCAACACGAGGTGTGTACGATTTCGGGGGAATGACTTGAATTATTATAAATTATTTTTCATTCAATACTTTTGTAAGCGTTTATGATTCGCTTGATGATTTCGGTTGTACTCGGAGTACACGCTTGTACCGTGTGTGTGTGTGTGTGTGTGTGTGTGTGTGTGTGTGTGTGTGTGTGTGTGTGTGTGTGTGTGTGTGTGTGTGTGTGTGTGTGTGTGTGTGTGTGTGTGTGTGTGTGTGTGTGTGAGATCTGAGAGAGATTGTGTGTGTGATGAATTATCATCCCCGCTTGCGAAGGCCGTGCGGATGAACGAAACTCTCTTTGTTAATTGTGATGAGTGAAAGGGTTGAAATTAAGGAGGCGCTTATCTCCTCTCCTCCTCTCCCACTCTCTTCCATCAGGCTGTAGAGGTGATTACAAATCGAACCAACAATGAGAGGAACAGATCATTGTTTGATGGATTAAAAATTGAAAAAGCACTGATTTTCTCGACTCGACAATACTGAAATTGAAACTGAAAAGCAAACATTGGGCTAATGTGCCCGGATTAAATAGCCTGTGTGTGTCCAGTCCATTACTCAAAGTTCTCTTGACGTGCACCAGTGGTCCCCATTAAAAGGACATCTCTAAGAGCTCTGTTAAAGGGTTCTGGCGTTGCACAAACACCAGCCCATTATGCCCACCAATGGTCTTTTAATGTCAGATTGCGTAGCTTTATATCCGTGGTTCCTTCCTCGTTAATGTAGGCCATTAAACCCAAACCAAGGTACCTGGGTTTGGCCTCTCAGATTTTCTTTGATAACGGGACCTCTGTGAATTAGTTTGAACTTAAATTCTGTGTCTTCGACGCAACGTTTTAATAATGCCTTTTGGGTGCTCGGGTGAGGAATAAACTGGGCTAATCCTTTTGCTCAGCTACTCTGGTAATATGAACCCTACTAGTCGAAGAACATGTTCCTCTCTGCCACTAAGATGCTGGCAACTGTACCCCCGCCTGACAATGCCCCCCTTTCAGACTAGTGGTGCGGGGTTAGTGGTAGTGGGATAGTCTCGTTGGAGTGGCGGTGTGTGTGTCTGAAAGAGGGAATTAAAACGGGATTGTGGAAGCTTTAAGGAATGCAGTCATTCATAACGCTGGCCCTAATGCAGTTGCTGGGATTTCACCAGTGTTTCACCAGGCAAGCCGCGTGACAGCGGCTTAAGGATTTGAAGGACATGCATACATACATGCATGCTTGCATGTGCATTGTGCAACCCCACACATTAGAACACATGTGAGTGGGCGCCAGGCACTTACTTCAGCTGATAAGTGAATCTGGTCTGAAGGGTCATTGTATACTGGCTTTTGGCCCGGGGCTGTCCTTTTCCTTACATTTTGAATTGCTTTGGCTCGTGTTTTTTCTGCAGCAAATCCCTTCCCGGCTCTCTTGCCTTTCAAGCAAGACTAGCTCCTTAGCTCCTTGGCCGAAATACATCCGAGCCTGAGAGTTGATGTCGTGCCTTGTTGTGGTGTGGTTCAGCCTGTCCTCAGAGGAGTTGTTCTGTGGTAATTAAAGTGGTCGCATGTAGATGGAGAGAGAGCGCCCCACTGTTCCATCTGCTACAAGCCCAATAAACTGTGTGCAGACAATCTTGTGTGCGTGTGTGTGTGTGTGTGTGATATCAAACAAAGCGGTTCTATCACATTTTGAACACGCTCAATGCAAAATAGCGAAGAAGCGTGAACACATTGCAGTCTGACTCATCCATGCGTCTTAACACGCCTAACGTCCTGCAACATACAGGGCTAGGGATCTCCTATCTGTGACGATGACAGGTTTGTGTGTATGCGAATGTGTGTGTGCGTGCATTCATCTCTCCTTCCCTCCTCCCAGCCTACAGCACTTTCTACATCGTGGGCCTGGTCCTCTCCATGCAGATTCCCTTTGTGGGCTTCCAGCCAATCAGGACCAGTGAACACATGGCAGCAGCAGGTCAGTAACCAATCAGCAGGGGTTCTCTCCTAGAGGTCACACCCTTTGTACAGATTCATGTTCCTTCAATGCAACTGTGTGAATAGTTTATTAAACCGTTTGTTCTGCTTTTTGTGAAATATTCAGCAAAATGCATCGTCACATCTGCTCACTTCTCTTCGCTAACAGCAAATGAGATGTTGAACTGTCAGAAACACCAGATACGTGTTCACTACTGATGAGTCATACGGGTAGATAGACCCCCCCCCTCCCCAAACCGTTAGACATCCAACAATCTGAAACCACTGAGAAAGAGCTCACATTTCCCCTCTGCTTATCATTGTGCTTCCATCTTGCGTCGCCGGTCATTATCATTTTCGATAATGACCGGCGACGTTCCATACATTATCCCTTACATACATAACATGGAAGGGATAACACACGGAGCGTTCCACAGCATTGAGAAGAGCCGTGTAGTAAGCGATGGATAGTCAACAGTATGCATCGTTCTTCCCATGCCTTAGGCGCTAAGTGTAACTTGTAACATTGCTCTGCTGCTAGTAAATTAAGTTAAAGTGAGTTAAAATGGATATGAACGTCTCGACCTGCGTTGTCTTGTGTCACTCTGTTACTAACAAGTTATCCTTATATCACATAACAAACATAATACTTAGCAATAAGCCCAGCGTAGCATTAGCACGTTGAACCAGTGCGCTCCGCGTCCCTCCAGGGGTCTTCGTGCTGCTGCAGGCCTACGCCTTCCTGCAGTACCTGAAGGACAGGCTGACCAAGCAGGAGTTCCAGACCCTCTTCTTCCTGGGCGTGTCCCTGGCCGCCGGCGTGGTGTTCATGACCGTCATCTACCTGACCTACACAGGTACGCAACGCGGAGATATACCCAATAACACGCGCTCCGCACACCGCCGCTCGCTTCAGAACCTCATGAACCGTGTTGCAGCAGTAATCTTTTCTTTTGAATGTTTGTTTGAATGAGCTTTGGAATCGGGCTCATGAATAAATGAAGATCCTTTTATTTTGCATTTCATCTGGACACTCCGCTATGTTTTTTGAAAGACATCAAGCGTCTACTATAGCATATACCCAAGCCCAAGGGTGACCTACACAAGGAACAACACGGACATCGTAGTCACTGCAACAAAGTTCTGAGGAGTTGAGGGATGCCCTGTGTTCGGGGGGGACCCACGGGTATATCGTGCTCTCGAGAAGGGGTCCCGTTAGGACTGTCATCTCGAGCTGTAGCAGGTTTAGCTGCCGATGCTGATGGTGTTGATACCTTTTCTTTACCGACTCAGACAACCAGTCAGACATTTGAGTCTGTCCTCTGGTAGTGTCTAGTATCAGCAGCTGCAGTACAGCCCACACTCTATGTAATGAAGATGAGGAGGCCGCCTTTGTATATGTATGCATAACAAGATAAATAGATTGATGATTGATCCTGCAATTAAGTATTGATGTTAATATAACTGCTATAGCACTGGCTAGATGTGTATTGCTTGCATCGCAGTACAATAAAGATGGTAGCCTCCATTCACAGCAACGGACTGAGATGGGTTTGCTTCCTTGAAACATTTTCACTGCATGCCGTCGAATGCAGAGAAAAGTGTATTTTTGGAATGGCTAAGGCCTAGAGCTCTCAAGGAAAAGTCCCGTGGCCCTCGTCCTGATTCAGTGCTCATGTTTGTTCTACACAACACATTAAGTGATCATCCACTCACAACACCAAGGTCGTTGCTACCCTCTTGGTGTTGAGCAAGAAACGCAACTCCTGAATGAAACGCTGAAAGCTATCTTTGATTTGAGGTAAACCCTTATGCCCGGACTGCCAGCTATTGAGCCGGCCCGGTGACCTGTTGGCCCCGCTGCTTTCTCGGAGCCCCTGATTAGATTCTGACAGCTCATTAATCATTCTGGGGGCCATGGCGGGGGGGGCACCAGGGTAGACGGAGAGAGCTCATCGGCGATGTCTGTCGCTCCCTCACTCCGTCTTTCTCTCTCTCTCTCTCTTTCTTTTTCTCTCTCGCTCTGTCTCTTTATTTTTGTCTCTCTCTGTCTGTGTCTCTGTCATTGTCTCTCTCTCTCTCTCTCTCTCTCTCTCTCTCTCTCTCTCTCTCTCTCTCTCTCTCTCTCTCTCTCTCTCTCTCTCGCTCTCTCTCGCTCTCTCTCTCTCTCCATCTGTCTCTGCGTTTGGCACATTGCACGCGCTTTTCATCATCCATACACATTTAAAATGCTTCAAGGCAACTTTATGTTACACCGGTGCGTAACAAAAAAACCAACTACAGGATACGTGGCTTTGTGTGTATGTGTACAAATGTAGGTTTCATGCATGTACACTCTGTTGCTGCTACCTTTTTGGTTGGTGTAATTTATATTCCCAGTTCATATTTGTATGTTTCTCTCCTCCTGATAGCATCCATATGGTAAACGTGTGTGTGTGTGTGTGTGTGTGTGTGTGTGTGTGTGTGTGTGTGTGTGTGTGTGTGTGTGTGTGTGTGTGTGTGTGTGTGTGTGTGTGTGTGTGTGTGTGTGTGTGTGTGTGTGTGTGTTTCTCCTTTGAACCCCCAGGGTACATCGCTCCCTGGAGCGGTCGATTCTACTCCCTGTGGGACACCGGGTGAGTCAACACACGCATGGACCACTTAACAGTGGGCAGAGCAGCGGGGGGACAGACGAACTGCGACCGGGGAGAGACGAACGCCGCGTTGAGATGCTGCGCTTCTCCTAATCATGCAAAGCACCGGGTGGTCGAGGCGCGTGGCCGACACCACGTTTCTGACTGTAGGGGGTCGGAGAAAATGTTGATACGGCGATGTATATCGTCGCCCTTCTTCGTGCGATACGAGGATCGCTACACTGGCTCCCATTCTCTTTCTAGCTGTCGGACTCAACACGAAACAATTATAGTTTGCTTTTATTTATATTTGTTACCCCTGCAGTACAGTACGCGTACCCCCATTTGAGAACCGCTCCGCTGGACGGCTCCTGTAACAGCGCGGCACTGCTTGTTTTAATAAAGCATCACTCAAAGTGCTATCTTTTTGTAACCTGCCATCTTAGATAATGGGCGACACACATGGCCCACAAATTGTGTTTTGTCTGCGGTTTCTAATCTGCCCACGCAGTCTGCCAAGTGTATATCAAATGTATATGCAGAGGATCTAGCCTGCGGGGCTGCTGGCTGGCTGGCTGGCTGCAAGCGCCCAGGCTCGGGCCCGCTCTGCCCATCCACCACGGCCAGCAGAGTTGGCTAACTAGAAAATAAGATAAGGCTTCTTCTGCGTTAGCGCTCCTCGGTCCGGGCTTATCGTACGGCCAGAACAGTGCGGCGTCAGCAGCTCGGCTAGGCAACTTTTAATGCTGTGCATTGTTTGTGCTGTGGTTGTTTTTATTAAGGCGTGTTTTGCTTTGAGTTTATTATGGGGTACCATCTGGAAAGAGGATTCGCTTTAGAAGTAATGACTTGACGCACAGTCAAGTTCGACTGTGTGTTCGACCCTTCCTTTGTAGTTTCTGAACTCGCCTTGCCTTTCCAGCTACGCCAAGATCCACATCCCTATCATCGCCTCCGTGTCGGAGCACCAGCCCACCACCTGGGTCTCCTTCTTCTTTGACCTCCACATCCTGGTCTGCACCTTCCCCGCCGGCCTCTGGTTCTGCATCAAGAACATCAACGACGAGCGCGTCTTCGGTGAGTCTTCTGATCTGTCTCGCTTATCTCCGAGGCAACCCGTTCCTTCGGCCTGCTCAAACAGAAAAAGTTATTTATTATGGGAATGCTTAGAGCGTCCTATGGCGCCTCGCTTCCCCACTGTCTTCAGAGGCCGTTATGGCCTCCTCTAATGCTTATTTGCGCAGGTGTGTTTTCATTTGGTTTGCCGGGTGAATGTCGATCTCAGCAGGTGACCGCAACAACCAATCTGCAACCAGCAGGCTCCCAGTGACCGGAATGTAGCTTAGCAACAACTTCACTTCACACTGGGAACTCTTCCTTACGACATGTTGAATAATGCACCCCGCAAGCAATTCATCCTCTTATATTTTACTATTTAACCATGCGGCTAATTTGTCTTATATATATTTTTGTTTACATTTAGAAGAAGCATAAATATTCCCCTCTCTCTCCCCCTCTCCTCTGCCAGCAGAACTGGGCAGAAGTGGTTTAAGCATTCACGGTCGCGCACAGCGAACCCCTAGCCAACCCCCTTGCTCCCCAACGCACAAATGTTTAGTGCTCACCTCCTGCTCCCCGCGCTCCTAAACTCCACGTTGAGCCACAGAAGGCTGGGGTGGCTTTAGACACAGGGGCGCGGATGTTGACCGCGACAAATGGCTCTCTGCCACTAATGGCCACAGCCCGGGGTTTGTGTGGCGGCGGCGGCGGCGGCGGCGGCGGCTTCTGAGAGCCTCTCCTCGTGGGGGGGGGCATGGCGGTAATGAGCTGGTGATAATGGCTGATGGATGGAGGATCAAAGAGAATCAAAGAGACCAGCCAGAAAAGGCTTCTCCGCCTCTACGGCAACGAGATGATGTCAGTCTGCGCGCGCTAAACTGTTTCGCCCGCGGCGCCCGTTTAGTATCAAAGCCACCCAGAAGGTAAGGTAACCCTGCTAATTACACAACACGGTTGCCACGGCGCTGGGATCTGTTCTGGAGGAGTGCATGGGGATGTTTTCTTAAAGAGCAACCCGACACGAAAGATCTCGACTACAGGGATAATTGGCAACTTTTTTTTTGGGGGGGGGGGGAGTTGGTGTTTCTGACCTGGTGCTAGTGTGTGAGGCAATCAGAAGCCTGTGATTGCAATCACCTCCGTTTCCCCAGATGTGGACCTAGCTCTGTGGTTGTAGTGTTTTGTTGCGCACCAGTGCTGCTGTAACGTGCTGCGCAACGCAGCCTCGTAGGGTTTGGTTTTGGATTAATATTGAAAAGCCTTTTGCAATAGATGACCAGGGAGAATTATATGCCGTTATATGACGTTATCGTGTGTGTGTGTGTGTGTGTGTGTGTGTGTGTGTGTGTGTGTGTGTGTGTGTGTGTGTGTGTGTGTGTATGTGTGTGTGTGTGTGTGTGTGTGTGTGTGTGTGTGTGTGTGTGTGTGTTCAATAAAAAATATATATTGATTATTGAGGTATGTATGTGGTCGGTTAGGATCCGTGGCATGCTGATTATCAATAATTAACCATGTATATAAGAAGATTGGCTGAAATGACCATGAGAACCATCCGTTATTCATGTTTATGGCCAATAATTAAAATTTTGCGCATCCCAATATACACAATGGACAACTATGTTGTGTGTGTGAAGCCAGGTCATTGAGCTGTGCGTTATGGCATCAGTACCTTAAAGAGGACACTAAACCCTGGACTCCAGCGTTGTATTCGAGACATCCTGGAAGGAAAGGGAGCTGAACCAATGGTCTGATTTGTGAATCAGACAAATCAGACTCTAGGCCATGTGTCGACCAATCAGAGGTTCACGAACTCTAGTCCATGTGTCGATCAATCAGAGATTCAGAAAACTTCGGTCCATGTGTCGACCAATCAGAGGTTCAATCCAATCCACGACCTTGCTGTTTTTCCCAGGGGAGTGGGGGGGGCGGGAGTCTAGGTGAACTCTGAACAAGTGAGTCTTGAGTCTTTTGCGGTAGCTTGTGCGACTCTGCGGTCGGGACCCGGACCCAAACGAACCCACGAGAACAGAATGGGACCCGACCCAGACACAACCGAACAAACCCACGAGAACAGAATGGGACCCGACCCAGACACAACCGAACAAACCCATGAGAACAGAATGGGACCCGACCCAGACACAACCGAACAAACCCACGAGAACAGAATGTGACATGACCCGGACACAACCGACCGTTGACCCAAACGTGGACCCTCAACCGTGTGTGGGTCCCATGTGGGGTCTTGGATCAGGGCTTCTGATAGACCCATGAAGATCTCTAGCCGGGACCCAGTGTTTCACACACTCACCCGCCTCAAAAATCACCGGCATGTGTGCGTGTGTGCATACTGTAGCATGCTATCCAGTACAGGCTCTTGATCTTTTTTCTTGTCTCTGTGCGCTCTTCCTCCCGATGTCTTCTGCTCTGACTTATAACTGCAGCAGCACGCCTCTCGGGCCGTCTGTCTCGCTCTGTTCACTCTGTTCAATCTGTGTGTGTGTGTGTGTGTGTGTGCGTGTGCGCCCCCGTCTGTCCGATTTATGCAGGAGCATTTTCAGAGGACAGTCATTTTGAGCCTCGTGTTCTGGCCCCGTTGTGCTCTGTCGCTGGCCCCTTCTACCCAGAGATCCACATCATTACCATACAGACCATCCGGAATTATCTAGCTTTCTTTATTTTTTTTACACAGAACCAAACAAAGTCGGCATAATTCCGTCCCCATTTGTCCTTTCACTGGAATGCCGGCGTTCCATCAGTTCATTATTTTACATTGTGTACAATCATGTACAATTGTGTACAATCTAATGCATACATTTACTTATTATTTCCGGCGAAGCTGAAAGAAAATGTTGTTAAGATGTTAAAGGGCTACACTGTAATCTGTCATTAAGGGCTATACATGTACAATTGAATTGTATTCAAACCATCATACCTGTCTCTCCTTGTTTCGCTCAAACCTCCGTTACCAATACACTAAGGCTAAATGCTTTGTAGTACCATTTCTGTGGAGCAGCATTCAGTGTGAAAAATGGAGATAAAGCACTCAAGTCTTTTGGAATCAATACAAGTCTGTCAGTATGGAGTTTATGGACAGAGTAAAAGTGAATCGCCCTACGAGTACTTTCCAAAATGACAAAGAGGGCACTTTGATCACAAAGATCAAAGTGCTATAGTGCTGTGGTTACATTCGTGGCAGGCTTTTAGTCGGAATCGGCACAAAAAAGTGATTTTACCAACTGATGTTAGCAATGGATGTTAAAGTGAAGCTAGTTATGATGGTTTGTACCCGCAGACTGGGATTGTCCTTATAGATCTCGGATCATATTTTTGATCATGTTTGATGCAATTTCTTCTTAATAATCAGCAACGTACTGAAATCCATTACCAACTCACAACAGATTGTTTTTTTTGCAGTTCCCGTTTCCTAATGCTTGATTACTGAACAACTGAGTTTTTACCTGATGGACAAACAATCAGCAAACAGATGTGACACTTATGGATTTTACACAACCCTGGCCTCAAAGATATTTCTCTCTCTTTCGTATTATTATTATTATAACAATACAACTCATAATTATGTTTATTGATAAAGTTTTCTCTCTCCCCCACCCCCTCCCCCTCTCTCCTCTCTCTCCCCCTTCCCCTCTCTCCCCTCTCTCCCCCTCCCTCTCTCCTCCCCCTCCCCCTCTCTCCTCTCTCTCCCTCTCCTCTCTCTCTCCCCCTCCCCCTCTCTCCTCCCCCCTCCCCCTTCCTCTCCTCTCTCTCTCCCCCTCCCTCTCTCTCCCCCTCCCTCTCTCTCCCCTCTCTCCCCCCCCTCCCGTCCATCAGTGGCCCTGTACGCCATCAGCGCGGTGTACTTTGCGGGGGTGATGGTGCGCCTCATGCTGACCCTGACCCCCGTGGTGTGCATGCTCTCGGCGGTGGCCTTCTCCAGCGTCTTCGAGCACTACCTGGGCGACGACATGAAGCGCGAGAGCCCCCCCGTCGAGGACAGCAGCGACGAGGACGACCGCAGGAACTCTGGGAACCTCTACGACAAGGTCAGGGGGGGGACGGTGTCTGTCTGTGTGTGTGTGTGTGTGTGTGTGTGTGTGTGTGTGTGTGTGTGTGTGTGTGTGTGTGTGTGTGTGTGTGAGCAAGTTTATGTATTTCGGGGGGTTATTTCGGGTTCGGTTTCCAAGGCTTGAATTTTTGCTTTTTTTTTTTTTTTTTTATCATTTTTGTTGAGGATTTACTGCGATCTGCATCGCAGACGGTTTTCAGCTACCATAGGAACGAGATCAAAAGACTGCGTGCTCCGACTCATACAGTGTGACAGGGTGAACCAGCCCTGAAGACTGCATCACCGCCTTAACCGCCTTCAGTCTGCCACGGCCAGAATGTTTTCAAACTTGTTAACTTAATATTTTTTGGTGTAGCACCGAGGTGATTGGTCACAGCCAAGGCCAATGAGGGGTCCGCATCAGTGTAACCGCGGACTTGTGTGCTGTCGAGTCAGTCCTGATTTTGGAATGCACCCTGCGTGCCAAACCAACTCCCTCTGGTTTCTGGCACGGCATGTGAAAATAGAGAATTCTAAAAGTACATTTCGGACCCTGGACACAACCTCTTGGGCCAAAGAGAGTCGAACCTCAAGCATGCAAAACAGGCGTCTGTCGTAGCCTTGCAACCGTCCACTTTACAATCTGCTTGTCGGGGTGTTGTCCAACCGCGCCTCGTTCGTCATCTCGGAAACTAACGGAGCCTGAAGCAGAATGTGAAACCCACAGGAGTGTGCATGGTCTTGTTAATAGTCCACCCTTATGGGGCGCCCCGGTGGTGCACTGGGCTAAGGCGCATACCATATAGGCACAGTCCTAATCGCAGAGACCCATCGAATCCGGCCTGGGTCATTTACTGCATGTCCTCCCCTCTGTCTCCCACACTTTCCTCTCTATCTCTCTCTATAATAAAGCTGAAAAAATGCAAAAATAAAAAAAAATAGTCCACCCTTATCGGTCCTCTACTCATTCCTCGCCCCCCCACCCCCCCCCCCCCCCCCCCAAGGACTCAAGTCTTGTTGACGCTAACACGATATCGCGTCAGCGCGGCGTCCCTTTCCGGTCCATTTCATTTCGCTTCCGTTCTCTCGCAGGCGGGCAAAGTGCGGAAGCACGTGTCTGAACAGGAGAAGGCGGAGGAGGGCTTGGGCCCCAACATCAAGTCCATCGTCACCATGCTGATGCTGATGCTGCTCATGATGTTCGCGGTGCACTGCACCTGGGTGACCAGCAACGCCTACTCCTCGCCCAGCGTGGTGCTGGCCTCATACAACCACGACGGGTAAGGACACATACACGCACACGCACACGCGTACAGAGTGTACGCCCAATGTATGCACAGCTTGCACCCCTTACACAAGTGTATGTTTACACATTCGTATGCATGCGCGCACACGCACACACCTTCATGTTCGCAGCCGCACACGCACACCTTCAGGATTGCAGCCCTCACACACACACACACACACACACACATCGCCATGTGCGCACACAAAACCAGCATACACACACACACACACACACACACACACACACACACACACACACACACACACACACACACACACACACACACACACACACACACACACACACACACACACACACGAAGGCCAACCAATCGTTACTATTGTTAAACTTCACGGGCACCATCCCCTCTGGCGTACCACAGATTATTTAAATTGATTCAAACATCGAGATCGATGTAGTATCCCCCCTAGTCCCATTTGATGGTGTTCAACCTGCAATCTGCTTTGATCTCGCCAATGAACAGCTCAGTTCGCCGTCGATTCATTCCCATCGCCTCTCAACACCTCCTCCCTCTCCCCCTGCCTCCCCAGCTCACGGAACATCCTGGACGACTTCAGGGAGGCGTACTATTGGCTGAGGCAGAACACGGACGAGCACGTGCGGGTCATGTCCTGGTGGGACTACGGATACCAGATAGCGGGAATGGCCAATCGGACGACGCTAGTGGACAACAACACGTGGAACAACAGTCACATAGCGCTGGTGAGCACCCCCCCGGCCCCCCTGAGTGCCGCTCCCCTCCCCGGGGGGGGGGGGGGGGGGCAGCAGTAGCTCAGTGGGTGGACTTGTAACCAGAAGGTTGCTAGTTCGATCCCCGGCTCGGAACGAGTGCGTGTCGAGGTGGTCCCTGAGCAAGACACCTCACCCTCACTGCTCCCGACCAGCAGGCTGTCGCCCTGCATGTGTGACACCGCCGTCGTCGTTGTGTGTGACTGTGTGTATGAATGGTTGTTCAAAGTGTGACACAAAGTGTCAGCTAAATGCCCTAAATAATATAAACATGTTCACATTCTGCTTCCGTCTGTGGACCCGAGGCTAGATGAGCCCCGGCCATCCTGATAATCCAACCGGATTTCCATTTGGTTTCACCTCATCATTCAGTCTCACCAATGATTGGTGGATGTTGCTGCACGTTGCTCTCTGTTGCTCTCTCTGTTGTTTTTCACCACAACGGCTTCAACAGTAGAATCAGTAGAATCCATTTTTTTTGTGTATACGTCGATGCCTTGAGGCAGACCGGCTGACGACAACCACACCCTGAATCTCAGAACGTGTGTTTGGGGGGGATTCAGGGTCTTGAAACACGCACCAACCCCTTCATCCGCTCAACCTGCAGCAGTAACTAGGGCTGGTTTTAGAGAGGTCTTTTGGTTTTCAGAATCTAAACCAATCTGTGTTTGATTAATTTGGTCTGAGCCATTCCACTTGGGGAAGAAGGGGGCGGTGGGAAAATCAAAGAATCATCATGCATGAGTTAACGGTTTGTTATATCGTGTTGGCTCTCTGTGTCGGTTGGTTTGGTTGCTTAGCACCTTTTTGGACTGTCAATGCAGAGCCTCAGGTGTCAAAAAAAGGCTCAGCATGAAGGTGGTGGTGGTGGAGAGTGTTCGTGGAGGCCTCCACGGTGCTGCTGAGGCTGGAGCCCCATGCCACAAGCTCCCAGCTGGGGCCTGCGGCGGGAGGTCTGACAGCCACGGGCATGGGTATATCCAGGGCCAAGTGGTGCAAAGACATGACTATAGAAAAGGGTGATGATATTTAATTGAGGACTTTAGATAGATAGATAGATAGATACTTTATTCATCCCCGAAATCCAGGTATCCAGTAGCTCATGAAGTCAGTCACCAGACTAGTACAATTGACAAACAGCAAAATGGACAAACAGAAAAGTTAATCAAATAAGTCAATAAAAAGTGAGCAATACTTCACATAATTGAAACTGCATATAAAAAAGAGCCAGAGGTAGACATAAATATATGAACATTACGCAATTGCCTATTGTGTGTGCAGTGTGTGTGGGGGAGGGAGAGGGATGGAGAGAAAGCGTCGTGATAGGCCAATTCCCTCGCCTTAGGTGTCTGATGGCTCTTAGATATCACTATTAAGTCATCTAACCGAGGCCTTTATCCAAAGCAGGTGACGGTGAAAGGTGGTTATTTACTGAACACGTCATTAACACGTCATTAACACGTCATTAACGAGCAGGGAGCAGCCCTCGTTAGCGACTCATTAATTACGCATGGGAAGTTGAAACGTATTTGATGCCCACAGGCAGACTGGGAGTCCGAGTGTATGTTGGTATTATGGACGAGGAAGTCTTAGTTTCTATTCTATTACCATGGAAACGACTTAACACGACTTCAAACCAACGAGGGCTTAATGTAATCTTCTAAGGGGCTTAAGAAGTTGGAGCCAAGGACAACCAAATTCATGAATGAGTCCTCCAGAATATTAGCAAAGTGTGCAGTCGTTAAAATACACACGCCATCACTAAGACTTTGCATATTTGTGCTCACGTTCATCGCAATCATTGCCCGGGGCCCCTCCTCTTATTTTTCTTAAATTCCCGGCGGTTTAGACTTAGAGCTTCATTTTCTTTTGTTGTACTGTGAATTTCCTTGGCTTCTGTTCCTGGTTTTGGAGCGCCACCCAGTGGACACCCTGTGTTACCACAGCCGCGTTCTACATCTTTCTTACCAGGGAGCAACGCTGAGCATGATTTCATGGATTGTGGATCCATTCTATTATTAGTCATTGGCGATCTTCCAACCGGACACTCTGCTTTGTCTTTCTTGAAACGGGGCTCAGTGTAGCAGCTCTCGGGAATTAGAGTACGTTTGCTTGCGGCTCGACGCAAGCCTACTCTACACCACACAGAGCTACGCGGTCTAGCAGAGGGTTAGACGCATCACTAACATTGAATTAGGGTTATGATCATTCATTTATTCATGGAGTGGATGTAATGATTCGCAATGTTTACTTTAGCCGATCGGGAAAAAAAAACTATCGCCTTCAAATGTATTTGACATTAACACATTCTGACGCAAACATGTCTGCACCCATGAACAATTCTCTCGGCCCTAAAGGTTTTTTGTTTTATTTTCTCTTCCTGGTTGTGACCCGCAAGGTGGGCAAGGCGATGTCGTCCAATGAGAGCGCAGCCTACGAGATCATGCGGTCGCTGGACGTGGACTACGTCCTCATCATCTTCGGCGGGGTGATCGGCTACTCGGGCGACGACATCAACAAGTTCCTGTGGATGGTGCGCATCGCGGAGGGGGAGCATCCCAAGGACATCAGGGTGAGAGAGACGTGCTTTTATAGCCCGGTCCTACCGGAATCTCATTTGCGCCCAGTCTGGTCACGCTCCATTGACAAACGTTAACTCACTTGAAGGCGGGTGTCTGTCGGGAGTTTAAAACTATTGGATCTGCCCCAGTGCCGCTCTGGATTTGCCATAACCAACCGCTGACGTTTTGACTACGACTCAAACTAGCGCACGACCTCAACGTCAATGTTCTCAGCCACCCCCCCCCTCTGTTCACTGATTGGACGGCCAAAAAATTGGCTGCAGAAAACCTGCGAATATATATACCGCAAACCCAGACGTAGTACTGAAGGGAAATGGTGCTAGTGCTTTTAGGGCCAACGACGCCGTCCCATAAGAGCCGCGTAACCCCTCCTGGACGAAAAAACAGTACAGAGGTCGTACTTTTGACATTTACTAAGAAAACATTTACAGGTCAGTGCTTGATCCGAGATCTGAGCTCTAAGCTTCTTATAGTGCGTAAGTTAAAGGTGACGAACCAACCGAGTGTACAATGAATTGAACAAAGAATCCATAGGTCTCATTGTTTTGTTTTCATGATGAAAACGTTGGTCGGTATGATGCGTTTAGCTTGAGTGACGCCAGTATCTGGTTTCAATCTATCTTAACGACGCCTCCATGATTCAGTCAGAGCAAGAACCAAACTAAAGGTGGCAGCAGCACTACAGACGAGTTAACCCTGTTTACCTCTCCCTCCCCCTCTCCCTCCATCCCCCTCTCCCTCCCCCTCCATCCCCCCCTCCCTCCCCCTCTCTCTCCGTCCCCCCCCTTCCTCCCCCTCTCTCTCCGTCCTCCTCTCCCTCTGTCCCCTCTCCCTCCCCCTCTCTCTCCGTCCTCCTCTCCCTCTGTCCCCCTCTCCCTCCCCCTCTCTCTCCATCCTCCCCTCCCTCTATCCCCCCCCCCCCCTCCCTCTCCCTCTCTCTCCGTCCTCCTCTCCCTCTGTCCCCCTCTCCCTCTCCCTCTCTCTCCCCCCTCCTCTCCCTCTATCCCCCTCTCCCTCCCCCTCTCTCTCCCCCCTCCTCTCCCTCTGTCCCCCTCTCCCTCCCCTCTCTCTCCCCCCTCCTCTCCCTCTGTCTCCCTCTCCCTCCCCCCTCCAGGAGAGCGACTACTTCACCCCCCAGGGAGAGTTCCGGGTGGACAAGGCGGGCTCCCCCACCCTGCTCAACTGCCTCATGTACAAGATGTCGTATTACCGCTTCGGGGAGATGCAGGTACTTGTGTTCGTGGGTCACGTTTCAGCGCTTCCTGAGAACACACAGGGAATTGGTGGCGTCACGCAAACAAAAGAGTTGCAAAGTCTGAAGTCTCAATGGGGAAACTCAACGTGTTTACAACCGTATGGACAAGTCTTTTGTGCCTTATGCAAAGCATCAGCCTCCCTCTGACAGTCGGTATTTGTTTCTCACTTTCTCTCTCTTTCCCCCGCTCTCTATCTCTGTATCGGCCTTTCTTCCATCTCTCTCTCTCTCTCTCTCTCTCTCTCTCTCTCTCTCTCTCTCTCTCTCTCTCTCTCTCTCTCTCTCTCTCTCTCTTTCTCTTTCTCTTTCTTTGACTCTCTCTCTCACTCTCTCTCTGTCTGTCGCTCTCTCTTTCCGTCTCTCTGTCGCTCTCTCTCAATTCAATTCAATCAATTCAAAAAAGCTTTATTGGCATCAGAAATATATACATTTGCATTGCCAAAGCAGGTGGACAATGAAATGAAAAGGGTTAGAAAATAAAATAAAAAAGTTAAAAGGTCAGGTATATTATATACCTGACCTTTGATACTTATTATAATATATATTATATATATAGACTATATAATATAGTCTAATATATATTATAATAAGTATAAAACGTTAAATCCAATATATCTATACATATGAAATATTCTACTCTCTCCCTCCCTCCCCCTCAGCTGGACTTCCGCACGCCGCCGGGCTTCGACCGCACGCGTAACGCCGAGATCGGCAACAAGGACATCAAGCTGAAGCACCTGGAGGAGGCGTTCACCTCGGAGCACTGGCTGGTCAGGATCTACAAGGTGAAGAAGCAGGAGAACCGCGACCCCACCGGGCACGAGCTGCGCTCCACCGACGCCTCCCGGCAGAAGTACACCTCCAAAAAGGTAGGCCCCGCCCCCCCCCCCCCTCGTACGTAACCACGGTTACCCGTAGTGGCCGTCGGCGGGAATACGCCCACAGAGACGGTTTAAATATTAAAGGGGGTCATGTTTCGGTAGGGAAACGCAGACCGCTTTGATATAAAGTGTGTTTAGTTGTAATTTAAATGTATATTATATTCATAGTGTTAAGATATTTCTGTATGTCTTACGTCTGTTTGTTTGTTGGCGGCGGCAACAAGTGGTGTCCTGAGAGATTATTTAAATATTAAAGGGCTTTAATATCAAGTATATTTAATAATCATTTTAATTTATATTAAGATATTTATATATATCTTACATCTGTATGTTCAGTAGGAGAGTGCGGACCTCTTTAATATTAAGTATATTTAATTATAATTGTTATTTATATTGTAGTTATATTGTTAAGGTATTTCTATATATCTTGCGTCTTAAGTTCTGGGTTGAGGGCCATGTTGAGGGCCATGTTGAGGGCCATGCATCGTGGATGACTTAACAAAGCAGTTGACGTTGAGATGTTAATGTCGGTTGCTCACGCTGCCTCTTCTTCTGACCCTCCCCCAGACGGCCAAGAGAAAGCGCGGCTACATCAAGAACAAGCTTCTCCTCAAGAAAGGCAAGAAGATGACCAAGAAGTCTTTATAGAACGAACCCACCCACCCCACACCAACTGAGCCACAGCGGGAGGCGAGAGAGAGAGAGAGGGAGGGAGAAAAAAGAGAGAGGGAGAGAGAGGAAGAGGAGAGAGAGAGAGAGAGAGAGAGAGGGAGAGAGAGGGAAGATGGAGAATGGAGGCCGAAAGAAATCGGACACAAAAATCAAAAAAAAATATATTAAAAAAAATGTGAAACGTTTAACAACAAGTGAGCGGTAACGATAGAGTCCTGGTTAGGGTCATTAAGGGCATGGGCCAGAGATTCCCCCCCTCCCCCCCCCCCCAGCCCCCCAGACCCTCAACAAGTTTTTATCCACGGACGGGACGAATCAAATAATTTCTACTATCGTCAAGGAAACGGGAAATTGCGTTCACCCCCCCCCCCGCCCCAAACCCTCAAACCCAACACAACACCCGATTCGCCGAAATGTATTTTTCTTTTAGGGCGGGGTTGAACAGGAAGGTGGGAAGCAGAGGAGATGAGATCAGCCAGTCTGAGACCTCCTCGTAACCGTTTGTTTCAACATCACAAACTTTGACCTTTTAAACCCGACCGACGACGACCTTTCGTGACTTGCATTTGTTGTTTTTTTGTACTTGGTGCGGACGACTAGGGGTGAGAGAGAGAGAGAGAGAGAGAGAGAGAGAGATTAATGATGCTCAAAGCGGGGTTTATTGCACTGCTCAGTCTGCCTCGAGGCCTGCGGTGGAGGTAGGGAGGAAGGCGGAAGCCCTGAGATATCTGGGCTCTGGCTCTGCGGCGTCGCTTTGCGTCGACCCAACATCGACCAAACATCTCAACACTTGGTTTTGGCCTCAGGAACGGCAGGGGGGGCGTTTAGGGTTTCTCCAAAGAAAAGCAGATTCTTGTCATTCAGAGAAGGAAAAGGTTGGGAATGCTTTTTGGAAAAAACCGGTCCCAAAAAATAATGCAGTCGGTTAATCGTCTTGATTGTATTTCATGAGTTTAAATATGTCCCGTTAGTGATTATCAAAGTAGAAATTCTCTTAAAAACCTGGCAGTGTTCTTGTTGTTTTAGTTTTAGTTCGTTTTTTTGTCATCCAACCCAACCGAAGCCTTGGCAGATGGCGATATTTTATTGTTTGCGTCCATCCCTGATTAATTTATTGATTAGCCTTGATTAGACCTCGATTAGAACGATCAAGCATGTCGCGTGCGTCACACCAGACCAACAAATGTGTACAAAGTCCCTGTGAGTAGCCTGGCCCCATCACCACATCACGCACCCACCAGACTGAAGTGAATTCGACACCAAAAGGCTCTCTGTGACGTCGCAAAAAGTCAGACCCGGTGACGAAGGCGAAGAGGAGCAGGAAATATGTGTGTTTAATGTGTGCACATTCTTTCGCCATTTCAGTTGATTTCAAATGGCTACGATGATTTTACGATCTTTCCTTTACTATTTCCTCTCCTCTAATCGCCCCCTGATTTCCACTTTGCTTCTCCGTTGCGACTTTGTTCCAGCTCAAACCCAACACCACAGGAGTCTTTCAATTGCGCATGCCTTCTTTTAAATTCGAATCCCCTTTTTTTGCTTTGAATAGGGCCGATGAATGTTAGCCAAAAGCACTGAACACCACCTCTAGCAACCCCCCACCCCGCCCCACTTCTTAAAGGCATCCTGTGCTCCTGGGTGCCCCTGCTGGCGGCCCCCCAGCACTGCACATAGCACCATCAGAACCATTCGGTGGGAAATCCCTTGTGTTCGTCTGTCAGCGCTGGACTGATGGATGTGAGAAACATGAGAGTGCTTCCTCTCTTTCTACGGTGACCTTTCGCCCTGCCAGTTATGCCCTGGAGGATTTAGTGCTTTCTTCTCCAGGTGTGGAAGATACTGCTATTTCTCAGGAGACTGAATGTGCGCGTGTGCGTGCGTGTGTGTTTTGTTTGCGCGTGCGTGCGTGCATGCTCTGTGTGTACCAGTGTATTTGAATGGGTGATTTTGTTTTTTTGCAGAGGATCGTTACACTTAAAAATCAATGTTAGCCAGACGCTGTCATGCTGTCCGTCTTTATTTTCTCTGCCCATTCTTTTTAGGGGTAGTTTTTTTTTTTTTCCATCAGTCACAACAAAACGCACTGTAAACTGATATTTCTGAATAGGATTACTAATACCATGCTTCTCCGTGCCATTCGATTGCTACCTACAATAAACCTCTGCTTTTTATGGTAAAAAAAAAATCGTTCATGTTTCACATGCAAAAAAGTAAAAGATATAAACAAAAATGTCAACATATCCAACCTGTGTGAGCAGGCTTTGTGTAACGTAAGGTGCAAGAGGGGGGGGGGGAAAGAGAGAGATGTGCATTGGCCTTAACAGCAGTGGCAAAGAGAAGGTGAACGTACCGATCGGACCAGAGTCAAGGTTTCCCCCGCGCTCGACGGAGTGTATTTATTACATGAACGATGGAGGCTGCCGCGAGAGGCGCGGAGCGTAGCGTCCTAGATCACCAAAATGCAAGGGTCTTATTTTTTCGTTTTTGATATTCAGTCAAGGTTTCTTCCATTAATTGTAATGAGCTGGTGTGAGAATGAAAGATGCCTTTTTTGAATAAAAGAGGTTAAAATCATATGCCAGTGTGTCTTGTTTGGGTTCCTTGGGTGATGTAAGAGATTGTAGCTTCAGCGTAAACATGAATTAAAGAACTCATAAATTGACACACACACACACACAGCAAGAGAAATGGACAACTGCAGCTTTAAGTAGAAAAGGTCTCCTGTGATGGAGAAAAGAACAGCCAAAAATCCATGTGGATTTATGACCCAACAAAAGTTAAATGTCTTCTAGCCCCTAGTCAAATATCCACTTCACACTTAAGAGGAATGTGAAAGAGGGGCATATTATTAAATAAAATATACCACCATTAGACGTGACCGCTCATGAATCTTAGTTTTTACAACAGGACAGATGCCAATTAGATGTCATTAGGCCTGTGCTGTCATTAAATACCAGGGTGCCACAGCACTGCCTGCGGTCTGACCTTCATTTGTATACTAATGCTAACAGTTCATGCTAACGCTATAATCCCATTCCGGAGGACTGCAGATCACCAGAGTAAGAGCAGTCGAGCAAGCTTCATGTGGGCTGCTGGCACGCGGTTTGGTCGTCCTGACCCAGAAAGTAGGTCCTACATGTGGACGTGGTTAGACTGCAGAGCAAACACGAAGCAACACATCTCTACAACTTGAGCCGGTAGTCTGTCACAAAAGGGGACTTTTGTCGTGGCTTAAAGGGCTGGTGGACTGCAGACAGAAACATCAGATTTGTGGGTTTTATTCAACTGTCAAACTAAACTAATTCGACACACAAACAAAAAATAATGTGAGGCACTGACACATTTGCAAACAGTGAAGGAATTTCACAACAAGCAGATATCTACGTCATTGTTTTCTGCACTGAATATTCGAGAGTCGTCGTCCAAAGCGTGTCACCTGTCACTCATTGTATCTGTGACCTAACCAAGGTCTAAGCTGAGATGATTGGCGGAGGTGGGCGTGCTGCTGATGCTGGAGGAGGAGGAGGAGGTGGTGGTGGTACTGGAGGTGGTGGTGGTACTGGAGGAGGAGGTGGTGGTACTGGAGGTGGTGGTGGTACTGGAGGAGGTGGTGGTACTGGAGGAGGAGGTGGTGGTACTGGAGGTGGTGGTGGTACTGGAGGAGGTGGTGGTACTGGAGGAGGTGGTGGTGGTACTGGAGGAGGTGGTGGTACTGGAGGTGGTGGTGGTACTGGAGGAGGTGGTGGTACTGGAGGAGGTGGTGGTGGTACTGGAGGAGGTGGTGGTACTGGAGGTGGTGGTGGTACTGGAGGAGGTGGTGGTACTGGAGGTGGTGGTGGTGGTACTGGAGGTGGTGGTGGTACTGGAGGTGGTGGTGGTACTGGAGGAGGTGGTGGTACTGGAGGAGGTGGTGGTACTGGAGGCGGTGGTGGTACTGGAGGTGGTGGACTTCAGGCTCCACTACAGCATCACTTGTGCTTCGTCTTGCCGGCCAAGGCCCGCAGGTTGGCCGGCCCGCCCCACACCGTCCCAAACACCTCCTTCTCCGCCCGGAGCGCCTCCGTCGGGGGCAGCTCCCTCCCCGACACCACCACCCTCTTGGCGGCCCGGATCACCTCGGCGGGCCCCTGGGTGCAGCGGCTCAGCCAGTCCTCCGCCTGCCGGAGGGCCCCGGCGTCCCCGGCGTCGCCGGCGGGGGCCTCCTCCAGCAGGCCGTCCGCCAGCCCGAGCCGCAGCCCCAGCTCGGGGTCCACCCGCAGGGCCCCGGCCAGCAGCCGGAGGGCGTGGCGGTCCCCCACGAGGCGGACCAGCCGCGCGGCCCCGCCCCAGCCTGGCACCAGGCCCATGCGCTTGTGGACGAACTGGATCACGCTGTCCGGGGCCACCAACCTGAGAGGGGAAGGGAAGGGAGGAGAGTCCGTGTAAGGCAACCAGAGAGCGTGTGAGTTGACGCTCCGCCTTCTCGTCTCGTCTGGTCTGGGTGAACATGTTATTTTATCATGGTGGCTAGTTAAGTCTATTCTGAGTACTGTTAGTGTACTGTGGTTTTAACTGATTGTACAGTATTTTAAGTCTGAAGAAAACACTCTGTAAATAAATGTTATTATAATTCTAATTCTAATTATGTAGTTATTATTATGTATATTTTGTAAACGGCCAATAAGTTCAACATGCTCTGATATGACCATGCCCTACCTAGACGTCTTACTACTTCTGTCTATTACGTTCCAGCCACAAACTTGTGTGGTTGTGTGGAATGGGGTCGTCGGACACTTGAACCCAGATAAACAGGCTCCCTCCTCACCTGAAGTCACAGGCAGTGGTGAGCTCTGCTCCCCCGCCCAGTGCTCTTCCCTCCACCAGCGCCACCGACACCAGAGGAAGCCTGCGTTGGGGAGAGACACACCGTCACGGTCACATTAACCGCCGCTACTCAACCCGTCCTGTGATGACGGGCGCGAGGTTGAGAGCCGAACTGAGCGCTTGTCACCTCAGGAGGAGTACTGATACAGAGGGCCGTTGTAGACTTTGTCTTACCTCAGTAGTCTGGTCAGTGCATCCTGCATGAACATGCACATCTGCATCCCATCCTGTAAGAGGGAAACCACACTGGTGAGGCTGTAGCGGAGTTATTTGACATGGTGATATAATAACTCCAAACACAAGCACACACAGGGAGTCCCTGTTCCTCTACAGCCCCACCTGTGGGTTGGAGATGGCCCTGACGGCGTTGAGGTCGGAGCCGGAGCAGAAGGTCCCTCCTGCCCCTCGCACGATGAGGCCCTTGCCCTGCGTCCACGCCTCCAGCTGAGACACCCTCTCCTCCAGCTCCACCATCATACCGCCTGGTGGAGGAAGAGACAGGGCGGGGCTTGAGCCGTCTGCACTCACGAGGGACAGCCAATCAGGTGAAACCAGACCTGTCTATGACGGTCACCTAAAGATCATCCCATGCAATATTATTGAGCAACCCAAGACTGGTTTGACACATGACGTGTCTTCAATGCGAGTGACAAGATCATGTCAATAACTTGTGAATAAGTCAAAGTAAGAATGAGAGAATGAGGTTTCTCTTTGTGTGTCGGTTTTACGAATACCACGGTTCGTCCTAAACACAAATATATCCCTCACGATAAATCTCAAAAAGACGTCAGAAAGTAACATGATATACATAATAGCTACATAGATATCTAGATTGATTGATTGATACTTTGGGGATCCCCTGGGGAAATTCAGGTATCCAGTAGCTCACACAGTCAGTCAACAGACCGTACAATTGACAAACAACAAAATGGACAAACAGTAAAAGTCAATCAACTCAGACACAGACCCGAGCCCCATCCGTACCTGAGAAGGCGTTCATGCGGGAGGGGTTGTTGACCGTCAGCACGGCCAGGCCCGACTCCTCCTGGGTCAGAAGGTCCACCGACCCCCCGGGGAAGGCCCTGAGCTTCTCCCTGACCTCCTCGGCCTGGAAGCCATGGCCGGCCGAGTACAGGCTGCTCTGCCTCGGGGAGGGACGGCACGGAACTCAGTGTGGGAACATGAGGGCGCAGAACTCAAGTGTGGGAACATGAGGGCGCAGAACTCAAGTGTGGGAACATGAGGGCGCAGAACTCAAGTGTGGGAACATGAGGGCGCAGAACTCAAGTGTGGGAACATGAGGGCACGGAACTCAAGTGTGGGAGCATGAGGGCGCAGAACTCAAGTGTGGGAACATGAGGGCGCAGAACTCAGTGTGGGAACATGAGGGCGCAGAACTCAAGTGTGGGAACATGAGGGCGCAGAACTCAAGTGTGGGAACATGAGGGCGCAGAACTCAAGTGTGGGAACATGAGGGAACAGAACTCAGACTGCGAGGTGTCCCTGAGCAAGACACTAGTGATGGGAATTTCGGCTCTTTTTAGTGCGCCGGATCTCTTGGAACGGCTCACCAACAAGAGCCGACTCTTTCGGCTCCCAAACGGCTCTTCATATTACCGCTTACTGTATACCTTTTATAATGGTGCCATGCCGTAATTCTGACGCTCATTTTGACACGTGCGCGCGTGTTCACCTTTGTGTTCTCACACTGATCAAAATGCATCCAAATGCAGCTTCTTTTCCTTGTCTCATTCATCTTGTACTCGTTTCCTCCTGTCAGTCACAGGCAACGTGTATCGCGCATCGAAATCCCCCGCCCCTCGCTGCTTGTTCTCGTGATTGGTTGCTGGCTGCCATGCATGCGCCGTGACACGCATAGCACGCGTAGAATGCATGTAGCACCCGTAGCGTGGGAGAACAAAAAAGACAACGGCTCGCGTTCGGGAGCCGACTCCCATCGTTCACTTAAAAGAGCCGGCTCTTTGAGCCGACTCGTTCGCGAACGACCCATCACTACAAGACACCTCACCCTAACATGCTGGCTGTCGCCTTGCATGGCTGACACCGCCGTCAGTCAGTGTGTGAATGTGTGCATGAATGGTTGAATGTTTGGTAATATTGTAAAGCACTTTGAGTGGCCACTGGTTAGAAAAGCGCTATATAAATGCACTCCATTTACCATTTATTTACCAATTGAAAGGGGCAAGGGGTTGAACTCAAACATTCAGAGAAATGTATATTATACATCTCTACAACAATGGGCTCACTTTTAACATATAAGGCACCCAGGCTTTGACATTTAGCAGTGTTGATTCAACAACATCCTGGACACAAACACAAGACCAAACCAAGAGTGTTCATGATCATCGTCTCTCTACCTGCACCAGGATCTGCTGCAGCGGCTGCTTTTGAGGAGGTATCGACCCACCACGCAAATAACCATCGTGTTCTGCAGCATGACAAGGAAGTGGAGAGGACGGTAAAGATTATTTACAACCCAGACCTTGAAGGAACTATAGCTTGTTCAATTATTTAACTACAGGTGAGGGTAAGGGAGGTGAGGGTGGAATAAGGCAGAGATCATGGAGATTTTAGTTGTATTTCAAAATTATTTGTGTTCAAATATCAAAAGATAATGTTACATTTCAAGATGTGTTTTGTTTAAAGCTAATTCAAAACGTTAGTATTATACAGTAAACAGTTAAGTGTCTTAACAGTTAAGTGTTTGTTACAGGAATTACATGGCTGATTGTACGTCCGTACGGCACCTTTGCAAAACATTAATGTTTTGAGCCTCAATAGAAAATATTTGTTTGTAATTTAGAATATGTCTGGCAGTATAATATAAACTTTGAGTAGGAATCAGCAGCGACCGACCTTGTGTGCTGTCTGTGCTGAGTTACGGTGTTACTCCATAACATGTCCCTCTGGAAACACAAACCAATCCTGATACATGTAGTTTATAGACATGCCCTGAGGAGGGCGCTCTTCGCCTGGATGTAATTGATCCCTGGATATTATAGTATACCATTTATTATATCGTATATAATATAATACAATATAATATAATAAAATATTGTATTGTATTGTATTATATTATATTATATTATAATACATAATTTTATATAATATCATCAACAATATCATCAACAATCATGGCATAGCTATCATATCATATAATCTTTTATTTTTTATGGAAAAGGGTTGAATTGGTGTCTCATTTTCTACTGTTGTGATTAGTGCGATCATATGTTTTAATCCACATTTTGATTATAAAGGGGACAGAATACACTGGGTGAAAAGTGGGATTTCCGTCCCGTTGCACGCCCGGAAATTCCTGCAAACCAGACCAATTTTCGGCAGTAAACGACAATTTCCACGTCGCGTCACTTCACGTTTCCGACGGACGCATATCGTCGTATACGGACTCTCTCGCGGAGGCATTCATATGCTAATCTCGCGGATTAGCATATGGATAGCAGCGAAACCGCGCTAGCCAGACGGATTCTCACCCAGGATTGGATGTAAACAAAACGTAAAATCATTTGTGATTGGCTGGCACCCTGGGCCGTTCTTTGCCCTGCCTAAAATTCTTCCCCAGCATTGGATGAAAAGCCTAGTTTTTAAACAGGAAACTCATTCGTGATTGGTTGACAGACATGTCACTCTAGGTCAGCCTGGGTCATTGTACATTTAAACCACACCCCCAACCCACATAAATGTAACCAGCCCCGCTCCTCCTATATCCAATAATATTAATAATTAATTATTAATATTTAAATTAATAATTAATTATTAATATTTAAATTAATAATTACAATTGTAATTATGTTATATTATGACCATCAAGGACATGAATAAATTTACCAGGAGGAAAGGAAAATTTGCCAGGAACATGTTTATTCATAGAAAGATATAACCTTCATCCCTAGGGGAAATTCAGGGTCCAAGTAGCTTAGAGACAGATACATAACATACACATACAACAAGCAGGATTGCAGAAAGGAAATTTCTGGAATACAATCAACAAATAAGAATAAATATACTATACACTAGACAATAAGGATTAAGAAACTAAGAGAAATATACTAAGTAACAGACAAACAAGTTCCACATTAATGTGCTGAGGCAGTATGATAATGGTGACAGGGCAGGGACTAACCCTGTGGTACAGGAGATCTGGTATGATTTGTTGAGGTGCAAATAAGTAAGGCAAGACAGTGCAATTTTAAGTCAGTAGACCAGCATTAAATACTAAAAACTAAAAATGGGTAGCAGCACAGAGATGTATTGTAAACCAGTGTGTGTTAAGGTGCAAAAGGTAAGGCAAGACAGTGCAAGTATGAGTTAGGAGACCAGCATTTGATATTAAATATGGGCTAACTAGAGTAGTTATGTTTACCTATTAGGGGAGGCCTGTGGCAACGTAGCGATGGATTGAAGATATCGACAATAGATAAATAAATATGGCCAATAAAGTGCACAATGTACAATGTAAACATTGGAAGAAAAAATAACAGTCAATAACATGCAATACTAGAGTTTAAAGTGAATTTAGTCCAGGCTGTTGGAGGGAGGGAGAGGCATTGCATGAGGGCTAACATAGCCAGTAGACATTGTAATTAGTGAGGTAAAAAAACTGCAATTTTGCACAGAGCTCGGTGAGCTCCTTGCTGCGGTAGGACGGAGTCCGTACTATCCATCCCGACACCCCGCCAATGATGCCATCTTCCTCTTCCGACATCATATCTATGGTGGCGCTCTCCCAAAGGTCTCTCTCATCCTCAGCTAAAACACTGTCTTGCTTCCAGCAGCTGTAAAACAATAAAATAAAGACAATCAGTACTGCACGATGCAATGCGTATGGACAAAACACATCTATTAATGCACCTGAGAAATACTCATTCAGGGTAGAAAAAAACAATGATGGTGCAATGTAATGGTTAACTCATAGCTATAGCAACAGCAACACCTTCTAGTCTATATTGTGATGTGGTATTGACACATCACTAACTGTTGAAAGTTACCAGCCACTGGCTGGTAGCTTATTTATTGTACTGTCCAATTCAGCATTTGGCCGGTGCTAATTTTAAACCCTGCTCACATTAACCAAAAACAGATCTTATCTAGTCTTACCCTCTTACTTCTCGATAGACTCCGAGCTGAATTCTTTACAGCTTCCGCATGTACTGCAAGGTCTGGTTGCCTGTATCTGCAAGTCCTGCGTACCGTCTCATAATGTCTTGCAGGCAGCTGGGAAACAATTAAATGAGTGGAATGAATAGAAAAAAAACCTTAAGTCACAGTAAAAATTGAACAAGGAAGGAGAAAACAGTTCTGCAGTAAGTTACTTACACAATGTCGTCAGAATCAGCATGTTGTAAATCTGAACATGCAGACAACGCTCTTAGCAAATGTGTAGTCACAGACTCGTTATGAGGAGAGGACAGTCTGCGAAAACAAAATTAACGGTTAAGGTCGGCATCTGAATAAAATACTCCTGACTAATCACTCATACGGCACATAAATCGCTTATCTTAACCCATCTACAAGGCTAGGGTGTAATAAGGTTCTTAACATTTTAAACGAGGAAATGGCAACATACAATGGCGCCGCAATTTTTAATTCAAGACCCATCCGATAAGTCTATCGATGAAAGTGAATCTCAAAGTCAACGTATTCAGGATCAGATGCGTACTCCACCATTTTAGCAAACTCCCATCATCTTTCCCCATGTAGGACAAGCGCACTGTCCTCCCTCCGTCCACAAACATTCCAAACATTCTGGCGCCATGTTAAAGCGACCTCCTGCTGAGCTCGGAACGCTACGGTCAGGATAGGCCACGACTTTACCGTAGACTATGGTCATTTTTAAAATATCTAAATCCGATTTACCACCGGAATTCCCCTTTCACGTATCTAGATGAGTACAGCAGAATGAAAGCATTATTGTTTAAATCTTACCCTTGCTCTGGGTCGTAGGGCATATGATTTGTCTCGGCGTTATGAAGTCGACGCACAGCTGCCTGTAAATCACAAGACCAAAACAAACAATTGAATAAAGCAACTTACACTGGTTCTGCTCATGGGTTATTTTACAAGGCTAATTTTAGCTGTTTGGGCTAGGCAGGCTACTTAAACGCTTTACTTTAAGGCTACTTTTAGCAGAGCTAGCTAGGTAGCTAGCAATCACTGAACATAATCTTACCGCGATCTTCGGACGGTGTACCCGCCTTCTCTTCTTAGAGTTAGCGGTAGTGCTGGAGTCTTCCGTACAGACCCTTTTCTCCAAAATGCTGCCATCCGATCCTCCATGGACTGCATCCTTGATTGCGTTATTTTTAATTCAGCAGACATCTGTTGAAAGCCGTCATTGAGCTGCCGAGACAGGCCCGAGATTGCGTTCAACAGCCGCTTCTCTGTGTTCTGCCGACTGGCGGTAGCACTACGGGTTCGCGTCGACGGTTCGCATGATGAGGAGTTCCAGGAGATAATCCGTAAAAAAGACGGCGACTAGTCATAATAGCAGCTAGAGATCAAAAGTCAAAACCACATGAAACGTGAGAGTACAAGAACTCGTTTTAAAAGTACTCTTGGCCATGTCCTCGCACGTGATTGGACAAAGGGACCTTTGTGGCAAAGCCTGATTAAAACTAATTGTTGAAATGAATTGTTTTGTGTGTCTTTTTAACATAACATTGGCCATTGCTAATGACATACACTACCGTCCAAAAGTTTGGGGTCACCGGTTCATTTCTGCATTGAATTCCATTATATATCAGCTTCATGAAATAATCAACTGGAATGCTCTACGGTCATTATTATTGTACAAATATAAGTCAAGATGTGCTGAACACATATGGGATGGATTCGAGAGTGTTTGTCTTTGATTGTCTAATTCAAGGTGATTTTAGATATGCAGTCATTACAGAAGTTGAATTCTTTAAAATGTCTAAAAATGTAAACATTTCTCAAACAAAGCTTATAATCACACTTAGTTGTGTGCTAAACCATGAAAGAGTAAACAAAGCATTGTGGTTTATATTTTAGGCTCTTTAAAACTGCCAACTTTTATTGTGTTCACACAGAATTTTGCACACTTGGGATTCTCTCAATCACTTTTTAATTAGACATTGGAAATGGTTTGCATGGAACACTAAAATGTTCCCATAGTTGTTGAGCAAATCTTGACTAATTTCTGTGCATTCATAATGTTCATCAGGGGTCGGCAACCCTAGGCATGCGTGCCACCACTGGCACGTGGACGCATAATCATTGGCACACTTGCAATGCGCTACAATGCGGCAGCGTAATCATTACTACCGATTTGTTTTGCACTTTATTCAGTTTTGGGCATTTCCTCCCAGTGCAAATATGTTTAAATGAGTTACTGAAAGCAGTGTTCTGAATTGGGATCAATTAATCGTTTTTAAACCTATGTTGTGAGTAATAGAGAAGAAAATATTTAAAAGATTGTTGCAAGTGGCCTGTATGCATGGCCTTCACATGTTTTTTTGCAAAGCTGTACATGTCTTCAAGATATTGATGTGGATGTTTCCATCATTCTCATATAATGTAATTTACATTTTACATTTCTCACAGTGCAAATCTGTTTTTGAGTTTCTGAAAGCAGTATTTTAAGATGGGATATATGTAATTATAATTTGTAAGCCCATGTTGCAAATATAACAACAAAAAAAAACTTTAAAATGTTGATGCATGATTGTGATTCTGGTTATAATGGAGTTTAATGCTGAAATGAGCAGGTGACTTAAACTTATGAACTGTAGTGTATTCAGTAATTAATCTAGCATACTTTCATTAAATAAATCAATTTAAGTTAAAATGTAAGAGTATAATTAGGCTATACTGAGCCTAATCTATTTATACCAGAGATTTTCTTAAAGTGAAGTTAATACCTTTGTATAGCTAATTTGCATATGTATAGCTCACAGAATCAGCATTTACATGTTAAAGCTTCCCCTACAATTAGGGGGAGGGGGGCCATGGGGGACGAAACCTGAACTTCTGCGACAATTTCCGGTGCTGTTTTTTGACGGGAATCCCGCTTTTCATGCAGTGATACTTGCATAGTTCCAATACTGGCCAACAGGGGGCGTATGTCGCTAAACAGTAAATCAGAGTGTGAGAGTCTATGCTCTCCCCTCCGTCCATAATGCATCAGGAGGCAGGCCAACATCCAGGAGCCATCCCATGAAATGCAACCGAGAGAGACTGACTAGACACACCTGCAGAAAGCACATGCACACACACCACTAATCTAGGCAAACTTCTGTACTACAATGGTGTTATGTAAATATATGCTACCAATATCAAGAATATGTTCCAATATTTAATATCTATTAATAACCCCACATCTCTATCTTTGCATGCATTTTTGACGAATTCCACCTTAAAATAAACGAATCATCGAACACACATAAGTCTTCCTTTGTGAATCAAATGCAATCAATCACTGAAACAAACAGGCCATTAGTGCAGATGCGTTTTGCATAGGCCTACGATCGACCAGACTTGACCACGTCTAAACGTCCCCCCGTAATCCCAGTCCGGCCGCCGGTAAAGGTCAGCCCAGCGCCATGCAGCCGGGAGCTGACTGGGTCCTGAGGTTCGGATGCTTCTGGAAGCTATTTAAAAGTTGGACAGGAATCCTAAAAAGGTCGATGGGAATCGTCTGCACGGGCATTCCAGACGCTCTGAGTCAGACAAACAGCCCGCCAGAGTAGAGCAGAGTAGAGCAGAGTAGAGTATAGTAGAGCAGAGTATAGTAGAGCAGAGTAGAGCAGAGTAGAGTATAGTAGAGCGCAGAGTAGAGTATAGTAGAGCAGAGTATAGTATAGTAGAGCAGAGTAGAGTATAGTAGAGCGCAGAGTAGAGTATAGTAGAGCAGAGTATAGTATAGTAGAGCAGAGTAGAGTATAGTAAAGCGCAGAGTAGAGTATAGTAGAGTATAGTAGAGTATAGTAGAGTAGAGTAGAGTAGAGTAGAGCAGAGTATAGTAGAGTAGAGTAGAGTAGAGTAGAGTAGACTCAATCCACCAATAGAATAGAGCAGTCCAAGATCACCAACACAATATAATTCCAACCAATTTGAATAGAATAGATGACCAAATAGAGTAGATTACCTAGGGTGTGGAATGGGATAGATCAGTATAAGATAATACAATAGATCAACAGTTAAATAATAGCAAAAAATAAATCAGATATCCAATAAAGTAGGATAGAGCACCAGTATAAATATAAAACTATAGCTCACCATTCAGATGGAGTACAATCGAATACAATCGACAATAGAAACAAAGAAATAATAGAATAGATTGAAATAGACTGCATCAATGCACAGCCCACTTGACCACTTCCATTCATTCACTGGGCCTCTCTGTATTTCTCTACTAATGTGAATGAATGATCCTGAATGGAGCAGGATGGGGAGGAGCAGGCACCGCACAGACAGGCTGCCAAACGGTAATGGAAGCACGCTTAGAGTTCCATTAGAGAGAGAGAGAGAGAGAGAGAGAGAGAGAGAGAGAGAGAGACACACACACACACACACACACACACACACACACACACACACACACACACACACACACACACACACACACACAGAGGGCGAGGGCGACATGGAAAGATGCAGGGATGTGTGTGTGTGTGTGTGTGTGTGTGTGTGTGTGTGTGAGTGCACACATTTGAGTGTCCACGTGCATGTAAGATTAAGGTTGCCTATTATCTGATCAATATGTGGTGGTCTATGGCTCTGCAGGAAGTCTCAAAATGTGCTCTAGGCTCACCCACCAAGATAACACACACACACACACACACACACACACACATGCGTGTGCAAGTGCAAGCGCAAGCACGCACGCACGCACGCACTCACACACACACGCACACACACGCACAGGGCCAGTTAAGTACCGATGAAGGTTTATTTCAGTGCAGGTTGGGAGATGATGAATGTTTCCGTTGAGGAGGGACAGAGAGATCAGAGAGATCAGTGGGATGCCAAAGCTGGCAGGACGATAAACCATCCACACTATGACCACACAGAGAATGACCCCGCTATGAAGTCTTAACATAATATTGCAATAATATTTCATATTTCTAATACGTTGATCGGGATCTATAACCTGAACAGTCCGTAACATATTTCTATATAATGATTACCAATCTGTCAATGGGTTGGATGCTTTGTTACGTACGGACAGCAAGAGAGACAGACAGACAGACAGACAGACAGACAGACAGATACCTGCATTAGCAGTTACATGCATAAAAGCAAAACTCACTCTCTCTAACGAGACAGGGGCAGTCCTTAAGGGAGCCTGTTATTGCAGAAGCATATTGTCTTAAGAGAAATTAGGGCAAGATGAAATTAGCTGATTGCTCTGCTGGGACCAAGCGCAGACTCGGTTGGGGGCGAGTGTGTGTGTGTGATTGTGTGTGTGTGTGTGTGTGTGTGTGTGTGTGTGTGTTTTTATATGTGTGTGTGTGTGTGTGTGCACATGCTACTGCTTGAATGCCTGTGCTAGGGTAAGAGTAAGGGGTAGGGGATGTCTACCAAAAATACCAAAAACACAATGACTATTAACATATCCCTATATTATTACACTCTGGTGATGGAAAGTTGAATTATCCAATGTTACCTAAAACGACTGGATTTTGTCTGCTTGTACACATGCGTCTTCATCTCCCCTGTGACTCTCTCCACCCCATCACTGCGCCGACTGGGTTCCAAAGGCTTGTACATAATCCCCAGAAATCCACTCCATCGGTTTTGAAAACCTAACCTGGAGAAGCGATTACCATTATGAAAACCACGGTGAGTGGTCAATACAGGATCAGGAATGAAGACGTCTGAGCCAGGAACTGGACACCAATGTGTGAGAGACGGAGGGAGGGAGCCAGGAGGGTGGGAGGCTCCGGGCACAGCGAAGAGGAAGACTTGTATTTATATCAGTGCAGCAGGGGTAGGATTTCTGGCACCACCACGACGTCCACCTGCTATTTCAGTCAGGCCCCAGGGACGAGGAATGGGGGCCGGACTACAGCCACAGCGGTCCTCTCTGCCTGCCTGGGAAGCAGAGGTGCTCGAGTGTGTGTGCATGTGTGTGTGTGTGTGTGTGTCTGTGTGTGCATGTGTGTGTGTGTGTGTGTGTGTGTGTGTGTGTGTGTGTGCACACACGTGTGTGTGTATGTGTGTGTGTGTGTGTGTGTGTGTGTGTGTGTGTGCACGCCATGTGTGTGTGTGTGTGTGTGTGTGTGTGCGCCATGTGTGTGGTGCGCCATGCGTGCGTGTGTGATGTGGTTGGGGCGGGGAGACCCAACTGATTCGCTCCCTTGATGTGCATATTCACACATCTGGATACGATGGACAGAGGCACATTCGAAGGCTGCTCCTCGCGTGGCATCAAGCACAGCGCTGACAGGGGGTGGGGCAGCACACAATAACACACACACGCGTTAGCAAACACACAACTCGGTCAGGTCTCTGCGGGGCTTGTATCTCTGTCATCAGCTCAGCGGAAGAGATGAGGGTGTAATCAAGAGCTCCGCTAATAAGATGGAGACGACATGAGCGGATCAGACACACCGGGGAGCCGCTCATCTGCTCTGATTGGCCCAGGAGAGACATTAGGCCATGGCGTGACACACTAACTCCGTAAAATAAATTTAAAAAGATATTGAATTAGCTAGAGCATTGGATCTCACAGTGTGGTACGCGTGCGTTATTAAGAGGTACGCAGAGGAATATCCCCCAAAAATATATAATAATAATAATAATAATAAAGCATGATCATTTATTTACTAAAATAATAATAACAAAATACTAGTATGAAGGGAAATATTTGAACGATGGGATTATTCAAATAACCCTATTTCATAGTTGGGTTGTAACGCTACTTTATTTGTTATATTTTGTCTGTCATAATGCTGGTACTTGGCAAATATTAACCGAGGTGGAACCACTGAGCTAGAGCATGCACTTAGCGACAAACGATAAATAGAAGACGATTGAAATACTGGATAAGGCCCAGTTACATTTATTACACAAAAATAACAGCAAAGGCGTTGTAACTTGGATGATGTTGTGATGAGTTATTCTAATGAGTCTTAACTGCACTACTGGCCATATACACATGATCGTTCAGAGCTAATAAAGGTAGAAAAAGGCTGTAGTGTGTTTCTTTGCATTGTCGTTTTTTTATATCCAAAAACGCCGGCTCACCAGATTTGAGATTCATGATGAGATGTCGACGATTTCAAAGCTTAATCAATTAGCAGAGCAGGAGGTAAAACATACAAAACAGATAAAACCGATGTACTGAATGTAAAGAAATGTCCATTTGGTACAAAAAAGAAAGGATATTTCTTCCAACATCAAGTAGATACAGATGTTTTCTGTCCTTTATAGCATGTTATGCCGGTCACGAAGGTTTGAAGCAAAAAAAACGTTGAAGTCACAGGCAAGGTCCAGGTCCATAGATGGGAGACAGCTCCCTCCACTATACTGAAAAAGGTGACGCTATAGAAAACGGCAACAGTGGCTTTCCCTAAAAGAAAATTCCTCTACACTTCTTTTTCTGATATATTTCTGCATATTTTGTACGCAACACGTTATTTTGGTACAGAGCGGAAAACTCAAGTCGTTGCATACAAGGATACGCTTTAAAAGCACTAAACCGGACGAGTGTTTTGAATCGCCTTCATCGAGTTCATTTGGAAGGCTCTTAAAAACTACAACCAGTAGAGAGAAAACGATACAGCATTACTTTCGGCTGTGTGTGTGTGTGTTTATACGTGGACCAGAGCGAGAGTCATTGGTGTGTAGTGGCTGCTGCTTGTCCAATGGGCACGGCTACACTAGTAAAGGCTGGGACCTCAGACCTGAGTGGAGGGCAGCGAGCAAGAGAGGCGCCGGCTGTCTGGTGGTCTGTTGGTCGTCGGGGTGGCACTGCCAGGCGGCTGGAACCAGCTGGTCTGGGGTCAGTTCACTGTGTCCTTCCCCAGGTCTGCACCGTCATACATTCTACAGAGGGCTGGACGAGGCCCACAGCTATAGCACTTTATCTGGAAGTGAGAGGACGCACGTCTGCGTTGAATCTGTACAAGTACATCAAGGTCACACAGGTGGGGGGGGGGGCGGAGTCATGAGAGAGGGGAGGAGCCTCGTCGGGTGTTCCAGGGATGGGGGGGGGGTTTAGAGTTCAGAGGTCACGGCGACAGGGGTCAGATGATGAGGGCCTCGGTGTGGAAGGCGTGTGAGAAGACAAAGGAGGGGGGGTGTCGCTTGTGGAGAGGGAGGGGGAGGGGGATAGGGGGGGAAGGCGGAGCCAAGGGGGCGAAAGAGGGGGAGGAGGAGGAGAAGGTGGAGGAAGAGGAGGAGGAGGAGGAGGAGGAGAGGGAGTGGTTGGCCCAGCGGGAGGGCAGGCGGCGGTGGGCGGGGCAGGCCGGGCGGGAGAAGTTCCTCCGGGCGGGGCGCGGAGAAGGGGTGGAGCCTGCCAGCGAGGGGGTGGAGCCTGCTGGCGAGGGGCTGGAGGCCAGAGCGACGCCCTCCTACGGAGAGACGAATGAATTAACTTTTAGGACGATCACACCCTTGCTAAGGAAATGTGAAGTCATCAGCCAAAGGTACGTTACATTGGGTGCTACTCGTCCCACCGGTAGTCTTCTTGCTCCTGAGGGGGGGGGGAAAGAACGACAGCATATTGACAAAGGATGAGAAGAGGAAGGAAGAGAACAAAGCTGAACCGAATCAGAGGAGAAATCGATCCGTTCTGGTCACCTTTGAAACATGCTTTATATAAATATATTCTTTATATAAATTTGAAACATGCTTATATAAATGACTCTCTTCTCACAAATACATTTCTGATCCACACACAATGTGTCTTGTTTTAAATAAATGTAATATAAATCCATGAATTTAAAAAATATTTGCAATTTTCGTCAAAAATGTATTTGGATGTTGTTATATATATATATATATATATACATACATATTTATATATACAAACTGTTAAACTTGAATTTACAAGATGCTTTTCATTTGTGAACTTGTTTGCATTTGTGTCTGAACTGGTCTGTATTTATATGTGGATTTTTGAGACTCTCCTGACGTGACATGACTGCAGTCCCACAGTTTTTGTATTGTCTGTGCCGTTAAAGTAGTCAACGATTATTAATGCTACTTTAACGGCACAGACAATCCAAAAACTCAGTCGAAACTAGATGGAAAAAGTGTGTAGTTCAAAACGTGACGCAGCTTTTACTTCTCCACCACCTACAGAGTTTGTTATGTATGATCATTCATAAACCCCATGTTATTTCCCATTGACATTTGACCGAGGGAACCAGGAGCCTCAGAGGCGGGACTTATTCTTCAGGTCTATGCATTTTTTTCAACAAGGAACTCTCTGTAGCCAATCAGATGCCTCCCTCGTTTTCAGCCAATCACATGACTGCAGTCCCAACCTCTCAAGAATAAGTCCCGCCTCCGAGCCTCCCGGTTCCCTCGGTCAAATGTCTATGGGAAATAACATGGGGTTTTTGAATGATCATACATAACAAACTCTGTAGGTGGCGAAGAAGTAAAAGCTGCGTCACGTTTTGAACTACACACATTTTCCATCTAGTTTCATGACTGCAGTCCCACAGTTTTTGGATTGTCAGTGCCGTTAAAGTAGCATTAATAATCGTTGACTACTTTAACGGCACAGACAATCCAAAAACTGTGGGACTGCAGTCATGTCACGTCAGGAGAGTCTCAAAAATCCACATATAAATACAGACCAATAAAGTTCACAAATGAAAAGCGTCTTGTAAATTCAATTTTAACAGTTTGTATATAAATGTAACAACATCCAAATACATTTTTGATGAGAATTGCAATTTTTTTTAATTCATATATTCATGGTTTTATATTACATTTATTTAAAACAAGACACATTTGTGTGTGGATCAGAAATGTGTCTGTCAAACGTATTTTTGTTTATTATTTTACTTTTTTATTTATTTATACATACCGATATCCATTTGTGCGTGTACTGAAATGTATTTGAGAGAAGAGAGTCATTTATATATAAATCACAAAATACATTTGTGAATCCTTCTCTGTGCATTCATTATTAATGACACTGAACTGACCCCATAATTTAGGGAGCCGTGTAGACTAGGGGGGTTAGGATCAGGGTGAGGCACAACAAAGATACAAGTTACACATCACACATCTACGCCTCTATCTCTATATCTAGCACAGTAAAGGCTCAGAGTCGCATGCACTACTCAACATCAAGATAGCGTGGCTTAATGTTGCAGTGCGGACTCAGAGAAAGATTTTGAAACAAACACAAAAATGCACGACAGTAATAAAGTCTATCTTTAGCACTAAATCCTCTCAGTGCTTCGGGTCGTTCGTTCTGACTGGCCGCTTGGCGTCTTCAACAATGACCAAGTGCCAGGACTCTGTGTCCAGCGTCCAACACTAGGCCCGCTATCGTCACGCTTTCAACAAGGGACGCATTAAAGCCTGCTGACGGACCGCCAAGTCCCCTTGTGATCCGCAGCGCCGGTTCAGTTTGCGAGGGAGGGGGGGGGGGGGGGGGGGCTTTCAGCGAAGACGTGGCCTAGATGCCCAGATTGCGTGAAAGACCCTGGCCTGCTTCCCCTCCTCCTGGCTGAGACGCATACCAAAAATAAACAGCCCTCTCGCCGGGGCTGTCCTCAGCCAGGGGCTATCACCCACTGTTTAATAACTGGAGCCGTCAGCCCCTTCATCTGGGTGGATTTCACGAGCTTTTGCGGAGCTAAATTGATTAGGCTGACATAATATTTACAACGCGGCGCGGCACGGTGAGGCCAGCAGAAGTTGTTTAGTGGAAAGAACAGTGGACGGGTTTTAAATGTCAACATGTGTGTTGGAAACCCTGGAAACCCTTGGGTGGGTGTCAGTGTGTCTGTGTGTGTGTGTGTGTGTGTGTGTGTGTGTGTGTGTCTGCATTTATGCGTACGCTTGTGCATGTGTGTGTGTGTGTCTGCATTTATGCGTACGCTTGTCTGTGTGTGTGTGTAACTAAACGTGTGTGTGTGTGTGTGTGCGTGTGCTTGCGTGTATGCTCGTGCTCTTGTGTGTGTGTGTGTGTGTGTACGTGTTTTCACACGCTTGTGTGTGTGTGTGTGTGTGTGTGCGTGTGTGCGTCCGTGTGTCTGCGTGTATTCTCACGCCGGTGTGTGTGCGTCAGACTCCTACCCACCTGAATGTTCAGCTGTATCTCTCTCCCGCCGGCAGAGCTGCTGCTGACCTTGGAGAAGGAGGTGTGTGTGTGAGCCGCGTGGGAGGCGCGCGAGTAGTACTGCGTGTGATCTATCCCCTCCTCCTCCTCCTCCTCCTCCTCCTCCTCCTCCTCCTCCTCCTCCTCCTCCTCCTGCGGCGGCGGTGGTGGTGGGGGGGGGCCGGGGGCTGAGGTCCGGGGCGGAGGCGGCCTGGCTCTCCCTCGCCCACGCCGCTCTCTCTCCGTAGCTCTTCAGGATGCGCTCCACCGCCCCGTAGTTGGAGCGCGAGCCCTCGGGCCGGGGGTAGGCCGCCAGCGTCAGGGGCTTCCAGGGGTGGTCGCTCAGGACCCCGCCCGCCCCGGGCCGCCGGCCGTCGGACGGGGAGGTGGCGGCGGCGGCGGCGGTGGAGATGGCGGACGGGGGGGGCGGCCCCCTGCTTTCCCCGGGGGTCCGGTTCCGGAGTCGTCCGCCGGGTCTGACCGGCCGGCCGCCTCGAGGAGCTCCCGCCGTCCCACGCCGGCCGGACCCTCTGCCTGGGGGACCTCTCCGCCGCAGCGGCGGCGGCGGCGGTCCCGGGGCGGTCGGCGAGCGGCGTCGTCGTCGTCGGGGCTCGGGGCTTTGCGCTGCGGCTCGGGGCGCTGCGTGCGGGTGGTCACCACGGCGACCTCGCTGAACAGGGTCAGCGAGTGGCGCAGGGAGAGTTCGGGGGCGGCGGCGGGGGCGGCGGCGTCCCGATGACCTTTGACCTCCTGGCCCTGAGCCCCTGAGTCCCTGCTGGTCTTCCTCAGGCGGACTTGGGGGTTGTGGAGC
>NC_140278.1:3376424-3401424 GCF_964030765.1 Micromesistius poutassou
CGCGATCGCCGCCGGTGTATTTGGGGCTTGAGACGGAGCAGGTGAGCATGGGGAAGGGGAACGCAACCAGGCCTACCTTGAGATCCTCGTTCTCATCCTCCAGCTTCTCCATCTCCTCCTGCAGCCTCTCGTCGGGCTGCGGGGTCTGCGGCGGCTCCTCCTCGGGGGACAGCTCGGCTCCGACGCCGGGGGGGACACCTGCTTTCATCTTGGTCCCTTTCTTCCCCAGGCTCTTGTTCAGGTGAAACTGGATCAGCTCGACTGCAGACAGCCCTCCTTCCAGAAGCCCGGTCCGCAGCCCACGGCGCTCTTGGAGCTCTTCTTCGCCTCCCCTCCTTTCGGCTGCTTGCTGCGCAGCTTGGGGGACTTGGAGGCGCAGGGCTGGTCCGACACCACGCGGTTCTGCTCTGACCGGGAGGAGGGCGACGACGCGTCGTCAGGCGCGTGGCTGCCGCGTTCCGCCGACGCCCTGCCGCCCGGCGCCGCTGGCGGATTTCCGTACCGCTCGTTGCCTGGACAGCGGCCGCGCTTTCGCGCCGCTCTGCCGCTCCCTGCCCGTGGCAGTGGACACCGGGGAATGACCTCGGCTGCTTCTTCCACTTCCTCCTTGTTTCGACGTCTTGCCGCCCTTCTGCGCCGCGCACCTTTGGACGCCGCGCCTTCCTTACCGCCGGCCGGCGATGTCGCGCGTTGCTTCTTGGGGCGTGCGCTGCTTTCCGCCTGGCGCGGCGCGTCTGCCGCGCCGCCGAGGGGGGGGTTCATCGCGTGGAGGGGGGGTGCATCATGATGTCATCATAAGGCGAGGGCTCTGTTCATCCACAGCTTCCATTTCCTCGCGTCCTTCGCCCCGTTGTCTTGTGGCTTGGCGAAAGCGAACAATGAGATGTGGCGGTAGCGAACAAATCGCGTGGCGAAGGGCGACACGGGAGTGACCTTGTTGGAGGAAAAAAAGGAATTAGCCTACTTTGTCGCTTCATGTGCCTGGAGAGGGATGGAGATGGGATGGGTATGGCTGCATAGATCAGCAGCCGACAAGGACATGTTGATCTCACACCCGATGATGGATCGATAACCCTCCAATAATCCCTCCAAACGCTGGGCTACCATCAGCAGCAGGGGCTCGATGTAGAGCCCTATACACGAGGACTAGGATTGTATACGGGTCATCCAGCCTTAATTACGTGGTTCTCCTATTAACGGATGCCCACCATTGTTGAGTCCATCTCTATTTTCTCGGAGCTTCGAGCTGACAGCGAGCGTTTATCTTGGGGAGCGAGCACAAAAGCGCTGGTTCTGGAGATGAGATTGTGCTCAGGCTACTTTTACATTCTCAAGCTGTAATATAGTATGTGAAGCGAGCCATGTCCCGGGTGCTATAAGTGCCATCTAGCTTGTCAAAGATTCATCTTCATCTCACAACTCACATCCATCATCTAACGCCTCATTACGCAGACGGGGGAGAGCGATGACCAAACGGAGTCCATAAAGTGACCCGAGCAGATCTCACGATGCATGATTTCATTTATTTCACCTTGAAACCCACTATACCTTAAAATATAGTATTTTTGAAAACACCCACTTGGTCGATACAATCTTTATTGTTAAAACCAACACAAGCCCAACACATGAGTATCTTGGATAAAACACGTAAATCAATCCGATAAATCGCCTTTAAGTGGGCCCGCAGAACCAGAGGAAACGGTGAACGAGTTTCCAGCATATGACGAGACCAGAAGTCCGAGCAACAGTAAATCAACAGCTTCTCCATCACAGGCCCAGCGATGTGATGTAGACCGCGAGATCAGTCCTTGAGCCGGAGTCTCACATCTCCACACAAAGCACGAAAACAAACACAAGAAACCCCCAAAAACGAGCGTCAAACAGCGCACAGTCTTTGTCCTACCTGCTATGGGTGTTATTCGCGCGGCCGTGGTGCTGAAGCTGGGAGGTGATGGTGAGGCAGCCGGCTGTCTCCGAGCGCCTCCCCGTCCAGCCGAGAACGAGCTGTTTCCAATGAGCACGTCGCTACGTCCATCGCGTAAGGCACGTTGATGTCTCTCTGGTGTCTGTCCTTTTGTGATGCAGCCGGCTGTTGCGGGCGGGCGCGCGCAGCACGGTCGCGCACGCGCGTACCCACCCGGTGAACCGAGTGTCTGACTCGGTTTCCGTTGATCAACGAGGCGACACGTTGTGTAAAACGGGAAGTCGCCTTCAAGTGTGTTCATTCTGCCAAAAGGCCGAGGGTCCTTCTGAGAATACAAAAGAATGGATATTGTCTTTGCTTATAAAAAAAACAACGAGTTATTTAATTCAACAATATATCAATATCGGTCTATTGCTAATTTCTTGATTTGATTTTCATTGTGGAAAATCTAATCTCGGATTTCAAATATATTTTACAGTTGAATTTGATTTCAGATTCTATTTAATTTGCAGCTTTTTCATAGCCTATTTCAATTGATAATTATCTGTACGAGATCCTCTGCTCCTGTTGCCATGGATACACCTTGTATACACATGCATACACACACACACACACACACACACACACACACACACACACACACACACACACACACACACACCACACAGCTATATGTTTCAATAAATAGTATTCATATTGTTTGTTTGTTTTCTAAAAATGCGCCCATCCCGGTCTTCCGGAGAGATGACCTCATGCTACTGCAAGCGGAGCCAAAGCTAATATTGCTTCTGCTCTGGATGATCAGTGTCCCACAGTCCCTCGACTTGTGTTCAAGGACTTTCAGCCTCGCTTGCCGCTTGGTACTCAGCCAGCTTTAGGTGGAAGCACAGGCGCAGAAATCACACAACCCCAAGGACGCGAGCCTCTTCCTCTGTGTTCCGTCACAGCCATGTGGCAAGTCTTCTTTTTTTAACGATTTTTAATCAGAAATATAATCACAGATCTTTTGGGGTGCTGATTGCTGTTTCTCACTCTCTCTCTCTCTCTCTCTCTCTCTCTCTCTCTCTCTCTCTCTCTCTCTCTCCCATTCTCTCTCTTCCTCCCTCTCGCTCTCTCACACACTCTCTCTCTCACACACACTCTCTTTCTCTCTTTCTCTCTCTCCCCTCCCTCTCTCTCTCTCACACACTCTCTCTCTCACAGACTCTCTCTCTCTCTCTCTCTCTCTCTCTCTCTCTCTCTCTCTCTTCCTACCTTCCCTCCCCCCATGTTCTTGTACACTGACAAACACAGCATCATCCTATTGACGGTCATCTGGACATTTTGATGTCCCGGCTGAATTGGACACCCCCCCCCCCCCCCCCCCCCCGCCTCCCCCTCCCCTCCCACAGTGCTGAATAGGACGTGCCTCCCTCCCCTCCGTCTCCCAGACTCCCCTGAGAGGAGAAGTGTGCGATGCCGTTTGTTGAGTGCCAGATCATCCTTTGAATCAGCCTCTTCCTGAAGTGCTAAGAATAGCCCATCTGTCCACCCGGAGGGACGGTGGACAGAAAGTGTTGTCTGAGTTTCACACCCTTATGTCTCCCATTTCAAGTCTTATCACTGGGCTGATGTGTAATGTGTAACACGCACACACACACACACACACACACACACACACACAGATAGACACGCACACACTCACAAACTCTCACACACACACACACACATGCATTCCTGCGCAAACACACACATACATGGGTCTCTCTCTCTCTTTCTTTCTCTCTCACACACACACACACACATACACACCGGTCTCTCACACAGACACACATATACACACACACACACGCACATTGTCTCGCACACATGTAAGTTTTTTTCTAATAATATATTTGGCATATTGTGCATTTTTCACACTAAGTTCCACCCCCACATAAAAAGGGAGGAACAATAGAAGCACTATAATAGATACAAGATAAACACAAGAACAAAAGCAGATGGGTCAACTGTTTCAGTCACGACGGTAATGTGTAGTTGATTATGTAGAGATCATTTAGACATACAAAAAGTGAACCACTTTTCAAACATTGTGTTGGAGGCAAAACTGTTGAGGCTTTAGTATGAGCACATTATATACAAAAGCACATTGGTAGAAAACCTGTTCTCCTATAGTGCCATGGGGTGCAATGTTTAGTATGTTGCAAACACACACACACACACACACACACACACACACACACACACACACACACACACACACACACACACACACACACACACACACACACACACATTTAAATGCTTTTATTTGGATCCACATTTACAAAGAGGGGAAAAAAGATCCAAACATTTTGGGAAGAAATACTGATAATGTGACAGGTTCATCAAGCTACAAGCCTTTACAAGGCCTACATGATCAATTAAGTTATTAAAACACCGAACACTTAAGGATAAACAAAACATCTTTGCCTCCAGATTCTCATGCTACCTATGGAGGCTGATACAGAGCAGAATTTTGCCAATCTTTTGGCTTCCCTCTTTAGTAATCCCCCCAACAGCAGTCCTAACCACATGTTTGTGAATATGGCCTAAGCTTCCAAAGATGAATGATATAAGTTGACATTGGTAACCTAGTTGGTTTATACGACTCACCAGTGGCTGGTATTTCAGTAGCTTAGTGTAGTACACACACACACACACACACACACACACACACACACACACACACACACACACACACACACACACACACACACACACACACACACACACACACACACACACACACACACACACACACACACACACACACACACACACACACACACACACACACACACACACACACACACACACACACACACACACACACACACACACACACTCACCGTCCTGCACCCTAAAAGCCTGTTAAATAGTTAATCATGTCAGTGTTCCAGCCATGTGGGTCCCAGCTGATCCCGGGAGAGGAGATTGGTGGTTGGACGGTATGGGGGGGGGGGGTGCCTCAGACAACAGCTTTTATACAGTTGCCATGGAAACCTTTGTCTAAGCCTGTCAGCGATCCGGAGGAGAGAAAGGGGGGGGGGATAGATTATTTGTGTGGAGATTTTAGGTGAGTATTTTCACTGTTGTGTATCTAACAGGAGGTTCGTTTGTTATGTTTGTGCTTTTTAAACTTAATTGTCAGGGTTAGGGTCACATCACTTCCCACTCTCACTACCCACTTTCCTTTGGCTTGTGGTGGTTTTACATTTACAACATGGGGCATTTAGCAGACGCTTTCTTTTTAGCTGACCTAAAGAATCAGGTCGATAGAAGTGGGCCGGCTTGAAGGGAGCCAATGGGATGCTCTGAGCTGACTCCATCTCCACGTGGCCCAGTAAAACAGGAAATGGGCCGCGCTGGGTAAGGTTAGCCGACCACCATCGTTAGTCCTTGACAAACCTTTCAACATCTTTTTTGCTGTCGCTACATGAATCATTGGGAAATTACGCAGAATTGCGTGATATGTCACGCCCACTCTCACACCCCCTTTCGCTGATTGGCTTGAAAAGTTAATTACTTCATACTTGTCCTATAATTACCTACCAACCAACCCATCAGATTTGTTGCAAATTTGATATCACGCACAGAGACACGCCTTGGCGAATGTAACAAACGATGATAAGGCGTCTGTTGCTAATGACGTGGATACGTGAATACATTCACTTTCAAACTAAATTGGTTTACTTTTGAGAGATTTGACCAAGCCTTCAGAACAGCGCCTGGAGCACAGACGCTGTGCGTGTCTAGTGTGACAACTATGCCACCTAGTGGCACATTTTGGAACAGCAACACAATCACACTCCAGCTATTTTTTTCACAGGCATTCAGTTTAATTAATTTTCAAGAACATTTTTAAGAAGTTAACAAAAATCACAGAAGCAACATGGCCACATGAGCATGTCGAAGCATGTTGTACTCGGAACAATCCCAATGGCTTAAATGTACCAAAAATATTATTTACAACACAAAAACAAAAAAAACGAATTCAAGCACATTCTCATAAAATATATTTGTACATAAAGAAAAACAATAAATAGCATTATTTGAATGAATGACAACAAGTAGATCTCAGCACTGTTTTGTACACGTTGTACTGCACAGGTGGAAAATATGATTGTGATATATTGGTATGTTAGTGATCGGCTGTTCATTGAAGATACGCCATCTTTTACAGCTTTTCAACCCAACGTAAACACCTTTCAGGGTGTGAATACAGGGCTGTTACATGACACGGGTTGTATCTTCACTACTATGGCAAGAAAAACTATGACTAAATATCCTCATTCTTTATATTTGATTTTTTTCTTGACGAGATAGCTTTGTCTTTTAACTTCAATGAGATGTCTGGTTGTGGGGTTGCTTGCACTAGGATTCCTCCTCTCAGCTCCTCCTCAACAGGCCCAGCCACACGGTCGGTCGATAACCACAGGATGTCAGGCAGACGAAAGCAGAACAAACACAGACCAGACAAGTAGCCCATTTCAAGCCTCTCTAGGATAAAAACCATCTTCACGGACAACGTGGGTATAAAGCACATCCTCCAAAGTCACTTTGATTCTACACAAAACGCGTCTGGGAAGATAAGAGACAGAAAGACTGCGTATAAAAATCAACCATGGGGGACGTGTTGAGGAAGATACGTTTTGAGTCCTAAACGTCCGCCGGTGGACCGGATAAATCGAGGGGATGGTTCCGTTTCTGAGCAGCGACAAGAGAGCGTCAAGATAGTTCGGAAGCAGTGTCTGCGGAGTTGCGATTTGAGTCGTACATCGGTTGACAGCCCCCGTGGTGGAGATCGCCCCTTCTCATCGCTGTCAGGGGGAAGGGAAGGATAGGACTGGACGTCTCATAGATTATAGCAGGGATTTCGGTTTTGGTAGGACTATGTAAACTCTATCTCCCTCTCTCTCTCTCTCTCTCTCTCTCTCTCATACACACACGCATGGATAGTATTGGCCTAGTCTCTCTGACCTCAATTTCTTCCTCATAAGAATATATGAATGTAAATGAACTGTACAAAATGATACGATGCAATAAGGTTATGCATGTGTGGGTTATGTTAACATACAATCTAAGAGTGAGAGAGCGAGAGAGAGAGAGATAGAGAGAATTTACTTGTGGTATGCTATGTTTTGCAGACTGATGGATCCATTGCAGGTTGCAATTTAACTTCTTTCCCTACTTTCCTAGCAAGCCAGATAAGCGAAAACACCCTGGAGGCAGTTCCAATCATCTTGGTGGACAGAGAGAAACACTGCTGCAATATGACCTGCACCACAAACTGCTTTGATTATGGAGTATTTCTGATAAAGGTCATTTTTATCATCACTGTGTTCCCCTTGTCACCTTGCAAAGTGTTACTCGGATAACCGTAAAAGACGCATCTCATATCTGAAGAAACAGCTCAAAAATGACAACCTAACCAAATCCACCCATCTATCCACCAGTAAACCCATCAATTCATCCAACCATGCATCCATCTATCCACCAGTAAACCCATTCATCCATCCTTCCATCCATCCGACCCCTTCGCCTCTACAGCCAATTAGAGTCTCTCGTTGTTTTTCCCAAACTCACAACACCGGGGAGGGCCCCAACAGGCGCAGCCTCTTCGTCGTCATCATCGTCGTCATCGTCTTCAACATCATCATCATCGTCATCATCGGCATCATCCTCACCACCATCATTCCGACCCTCTCCTCCTAATCCCTCTTGGCCCTCCCTTTCCTCTTCCTGCGGCCCGGATTCTCCTGGGGCTTGCTGTCCTCCCCTCTGCCCGCTGCCGAGGCTCCGTTTGCGGCCTTGCTGCCCAGGCCACCGTTGAAGGTCCCGTTGGGCAGAGCCTTGCCCGCCCTGGAGGCGGAGGAGGCGGCGGAGGTGGTGGAGGAGGAGGCGTCGCGGCGGGGCTGCTGCCGGCGGTACGTCTGGTAGTAGAAGTTGCCGAAGAGCACGATGAAAGTGATGGCGTAGCAGATGAGGGAGTAGTGCATCCAGTGGGGGAAGTCACAGTCCACGTAGAGAGAGAGGGCCGTGTGGCCGATGGTGACGTGGAACTGAATCTGGAGACGGGTGGGGTGGTGGGGTGGAGGGGAGGATGGGTGGGTGAGGGGGCGGAGGAGAAAGAGGCGTTCACGATGAGTTTTGGCGATGGCTATTCTGGTTTGGGTTTTTAACCCTTTGTTGTTGCAAAGATGCTGTTTGCTCACCTAGACTCTGCATACCCTCCCCCCCCCTTACCATTTGGATGATGGTCAGGTACTTCTTCCACCACAGGTACTTCTGGATCTTGGGTCCGCAGGAAGCCAGCCCATAATACAGGTACATCAGCACGTGGATGGCCGCATTCATGTGTGCACCAAAGAATGCTGCGCAAAGGAAAACATAAAAGATTTTAGGTGAACAATGGTAACTCAATACTTTAACATTTACTGAACATTTATGATCCCAACCTTTGGTCAAACAAAGAAAAGCAGGGATCTAAAATAAACAACACAGTCATAAACACAACCTTCTATGTTATAGCAGTACTTCTGCTGAGAGATGGAACAGAGCCTGGAAACCAAACACCGCAGGGCGGAGATATGCTGTTGACGCTTTTTGATTAGTTTCAGGGTTTCAGTAGCTAGGCTACATGGTGGGATTTGGAACCTTTTACAGACACTTTTTCTAGAACGTCTGTGTCCGTACTGGACGTTTTGCTTGTCTTCCTGGTTCTTTAAGATAAAAAATAAGCTCACCAAGGTACTAACTGAAATGGAATTAGGCCTCAAACACTATCAAAAGTATCAACAAGCTTCCATCCTCTCTTCAGCTCCAACTCCTAGCAGTGCCTGAACTCTCGCAGCCATACAATCTATTGCACCTGGGCAGGGTTACGTTAGCTGACATACCCACCGGACCGACGCCATTACGAAGAACCAAAAGGTGACTTACACTGTCCCCCGGCCACCCACTTGATGCCAATCCACCACAGGGTGAACATGGTGCAGTGGTGGTAGACGTGGAGGAAGCTGACCTGGTTGAACTTCTTCCTCAGGATGAAGAACACTGTGTCCAGGTACTCTACCCCCTTGGAGACGAAGTACCACCACAACGCCCCGGCCACCTGTCTCACAGGAGATATGTATATGAGACAGAGAGACCCAGAGACACAGAGAGAGAGAGAGAGAGAGAGAGAGAGAGAGAGAGAGAGAGAGAGAAAGGGAGAGAGAGAGAGAGAGAGACAGAGAGAGAGAGGGTGAGGTGGAGAAAGGGAGAGAGATGGAGACAGAGAGAGAGAGGAGGCGAAAGGGAGAGAGAGAGAGAGAGAGAAAAAGAGGTGGAGAAAGTGAGAGAGAGAGAGAGAGAATACCTAACAGACCTCACGGGTCTGGTAAAATACATTTAAGAGTGTAGATACTAGTAGGTTATATTCTTGTATGAACAGTATAAAGGTTTTACAACACTTATTCACTTCAATTTAATGCAAATACATTACATTCCCTTTTCGTCTTAACCTGAGCAGCATCCCAGTTTCTGCGTATGTATTTACAGGTACGGCGCTACGTCATGGAGAGCTAGGAAAGAGAATCTCTTGAAACCTAACCCCTTGCGTTCATCTTCTCGCCTCCCTATTCCCCAAATCTGATAACAGAATCTGTGGTGCGTGAATGGAAAGGTGTTACGTTTCTAAAACCCCCATAGCTAACAAAGCCGCAGACATATTTCAAGTGTTGATTCGTTAATATACCATTCTGGTGTATGATTACAATATTGTCTGCATTGTTAAATACTACATCCTGACTCACCCTGACTTCATTGGGGTCGTCTGAGTAGTCCACCCGTTGGCAGATGTAGCTGTAGCTCGCCGAGCGGGCCGCCATGAACAGCTGCAAAGGACCAAGAAGCGTTTCAACGGACCATGGAAAGCAACTTATGATATATGATACGGACGATGAGCTAGAAGCAGGAAGAGAGGGAACGACGGATGAGGTACGAAGGAAGGAAGGATTGACTTTAATAGGATGAACTTAAAAGCTAAAACCCACAGATGGCGATGGTCTATCGAGGTGAGATCATCCAGCGAACTGGATATCAGTGAAAACAAACAACATGGATGTGTTTTAATGCTGTGGCGTTTTTTACATTGATTCACTGCACGGCACATAATCCTAATATTTTAGTATGATATTCTGAAAATGGTGGCCGTAACATAATGAGCTGTATATTATATACAAATATATCACAGTACAAATACATAAATGTTCTACATATAAATCGCCCGGTTGTAAATGAAACCAGACATTAAGGCTGGCCCGCCCACCTCTTTGAAGATGAAGAAGTTGAGGAAGACCATGCTGAAGTTGTAGACGATGAGGGTCTTGCGGAGCTGGAAGGGCTCCCTGTTCTTCATGTACTTGGGCCCCAGCCAGAGAAACAGCAGGTAGGAGCTGCTGATGGCCAGCGTGGGCAGAGGGTTGTCCATCAGGGGCCACTTCTGCACCCGCTTGTCTGCAGGGGCCACAACCACCAACAACAACAACGCTTTGAAACAGACGAGTCGATTGGACAAGAGTTTCAGGGTTTCAATTGAATGCTTTTTCATTTATTGTTCTATTTTTTTTTAATTATTAAAGGGTTAAAAAAAACATTTGAAACGGCATGGACTCACTTCAGTTTCAAGTAAAATTGTGCTGAATAAAATATATTTTTTAAAGATGATCTCTTTCATCGTGCTTTAAATCTAAAGTGTGTTTTGCTCTGATCTTCAAGTCTTTGTGCTGATTCTGTTTTGCCCTGTTCTGTGGGGGACACCAGCTTGTGCAGTTCCTGGAGGGACGCTGCGTTATGGGGGCTCACTGGGACATCTGTGGTAGGAGGGGCCTGTGCCATTTATTGGGCCATAGACACGATCCCCCCACCCCGTAGTATTACCCCCGACCCCCCAACTCCCCCCCCCTCCCACACACACACACACACAGACAGACCGCCACCGTCAGAGTGATCATAAAAGAGGGTTTAACAGCGAGGTCACATCCTGTACAACCACAAATATATCCGTATTTTCACATGTACTATCACCATGGGCAGAAACATGCAGCAGTAATCAATTAAAATTTATATTAATAACCATATGATAATGAACAATAAAGTGTGGCATTTTACACCCCTAGGATATTCTAGCAAAAAGACATAATTCATTAGTACAGTTTGGTAACATTTACTTTTAGGGCAATTAGCAGACACTTTTATCCAAAGCGACTTACAATAAGTACATTTGTCAGAAGAGAGAGAAAAAACAATATATTGCTGTCGGTACAGTAAGGATGTTCATAGAACCCATTCCCAGTATACAACAAAGCTAGGTAGGATAAGATGCTACACAATCCACAGTACTATTTTTAAGTGCAAGGGATAACGTAATAAAATATGTAATATCAATAGCAAATATGGTAATAATAACCTTCTGCGTTGTCATTAATTTTTTAAGTCTCCCACACAAACCAAAAAAACAAAGCATCACCTGCAATTGTGAGACTCCATTTGTAGAACTCCACCGTGTCGTTGAAGAGATGAGTAAGGATCTCCATGACTGTGGCCGGTGTCCTGAGGAAATAAGAGCGAGAGAGATACAGACATGGGACATGAGAGAGAGAGAGTAAATAACTGAGATCTGTACAATTATTTCAGTCCAGCCTACCGTCAGACAAACGCATAGGCTTTTTTAGAATGAGGTCAATGTTGGCATAGGGCCTAATCCTTTTCGGTGAAAGTTCAAATCGAAAATATGAATCCGAATGCAAGATGAGTTAAACGTCGAGTCCTGTTCTCGTCAGTAGGCCTTTGCACTACTGACGTCTGGACTGACTGGAGACACACAGCAGACTGAAGACAGGAGGACGGTTCATGTGCCAGACTTAAGCCCCCCCAGGGTGCGGGACATGATGGATATAGTCTATAAGCCATGCAGGAGCCGGCATCATGTCGCACAAAGAGGAGGAGGAGGAGGAGGAGGCGGAGGAGGAGGCGGAGGAGGAGGCACCACCACCGCTACCGCCGCGCAGATGTCAGCAGAATTTTACGCTTGAGCACGACCACATCCACCCGTGTGGAAGTAGGCCGACCATGGGCTTCTCGTGTTTGGGCTTGAATTAAATTTTTTTTTAAAAATGAACTGGGTAGGACGTGCTGATCCCGGTAGGACGTGTAACCAGCCTTGGTTTGGTTTGATGTTCCTAAAGAAAACGAGGCTCCATCTCCCCCACCTCCAGCGGCGCTGCAGCATGTAGCCCACCCGATATAACCCACCGCATAGTCCGGCCTCCCATCCATCATCTGCTCGGTGTTTGGTTTGGCCATAAGACATATGCGGTCGAAATGGATATAACAACGTGCGACGGGCATTCATATGCGAAAAAAACGCGAATCGGTGAAATTTGCATTCTACTGCCTGCATTATGGCCTCCGACTGGATTATTGACACCTTCCCATCATCGATACTAGCAGCTTTTATACAGTCTACCACGCTGCGTCTTCCAATATTGCACATGCAAAAACTCAAAATATGAATATTATACCACACAATGAATTTCTCTTGCTACACCCCAGCTCCTAAATGACCGAACCATGCCCAAAAATGATTCTCATTCATTTGAATGAGAGTGGGGATGCTCGCTGCCTTACCGTGTCGCTGGATAAAGCTCCTTTAATAAGGACGATCAGCAGCCCACAAGGTCATGCGGTCTCTGCTCCGTCCCCGCCCGGCAGTCGGCGGCTCTTTACACGGTCAAGGTGGCTCGTTTCCTCGGCTGGACCGACACGAAGGAGCCGTTTGGATGAACGGCTGTAGTATTAATTCCCGATCAGCGTAGCAGACCCGTTCCCTCTGCTGGTCGAATGGCTGGGCAGAGATACGGAGAGTGAGCTGAGAGAGGGTCCTGAGTTAAAGCGTTATCCCGGTTTTACCGCTATGTAATTTCCGGTGTCTTATTGCCAATGAGCTATGCACGCCGGGTAACAATCCCCGGGGCGAGACAAGAAGACGACAACAAGAAGAAAAACAACAACAACGAAAAGCGAGATGCATATGCAGTTGTCTGAATATATAGGTCAGAAACAGATCTGAAACCTGTAACGGAAACGAATATCACTCTACAGGAAATCCCTCCCTTTCCCCGCTGCTAAACCCCCCACGAATAAACGATATAAGTCCCGCCCTCCCTTTAGCCCGTAACGCTTATTCGCAGCCCCCCGCTCCGTGCGTTCCGCCGTGAGAGGAGAGCGCCCTGGAGCCGAGGTACCACCTGACGTGGAACCGATGGGAAAGATGCACGGAGCATGCGCACACTGAGGCATCGGACGCAGCAGCCGCAACTCCGGATGCCCTGCTCTCTTCCCCGGCTGTCACCTCTCTCTGTGGGTTATTGTCGCGACCCACACGTTACATTCCTTTATTGTTCGGGTCTCCTTTGTGGGGTGTCGGTGTAGGGGCACTAGCCGGGGCTGTGGGTGTCGTTTGGAGCTCACTTTGTGCAGTGTAAGGGGGTCCAGGCGGAATCAGATCGGCTCTCTGCTGGGTGGTGGTGCTGGTGCTGGTGGTGGAGGTCCCTTCAGTCGTAGGACCGGCGGAGGTCTGTGTTGAACTACGGACGTTTTCTCGGTTGTGTAGCCGGTGGTGAGTCGAGGTTTTGGATGGAGAAGGTTGTTTCGGAGGTATACTCGACACGGCGGTGAGGTTGAAGATGAAGATTTGGAGCACGGAGCATGTTTTCAGGTGGGTCTCCATCCGAGTCACGATGCCATCTTGCTCGGATACTGCGGCGATGGGACATTTGTCATCATTCGTTTAGGGTTTAACTAACATGAGTACGCTCTTTATACGAGTGTATACTTTAGTTTAGGTGGTACGAGTTCAATAACACACATTCATGTCTGTATTACAGTTTGATTTACATACCGAAGTCAATCAATGTTAAAAATGGATTGTAAAATAAGATGTTATGCCATAGTTTGACTCTCCGGTATGAGCTTGCAACGCTTGCCATGTAACCAGCAACACTGGTTGTGTCATCTTTATCTGATCTTAATGCCCTTGGCGGACCTGTTAATTGATCTGTGTGTAAGCATGTAATACACTCAAACTGTAGCCTTAAGTCCTATAGGCCAGGCTCACCTTGAAATTAATACTAACATATCTTCATATTTACTTATACATTTTACTTATACTTATACTTTACATTTACATTGAGGGCAGAAGCTTTTATCCAAAGCGACTTACAATAAGTACATTTGTCAGAAGAAAGAGAAACAATATATCGCTGTCAGTACAGTATAATAATACTATAATAATACATAATACATAATTATAGTATTAGTATTATAATACATCTAATAGTATCTAGTAGTATCTACTTCATCTGATCATAATCGTTTATGTAGTATCTGTGTACAAAATAATACCTAGGCCTAATTCATGTTAATAATGATATATTAATACATGATTACGATATGATGTCATTGGTTCGATCGTCGTCGTGGATGTCACACCGATGTGAACGTGTCACGTTCACACGACGGATCACATCGTACCGACGAATGACATCATATCGTGACCGTACATCACAATGCATTGACATACGATTGCGATCATGACGTGACTTCATGTATCAATACCGTGTGATCCATTGTGTCTGTCCTGGTCCGGGCCTGCTCCACAGCTATCCATGGGAGACGGTGATCAAGGCGGCCATGAGGAAGTACCCCAACCCCATGAACCCCAGCGTGGTAGGGGTGGACGTGCTGGAGCGCGGCCTGGACACGGAGGGCCGGCTCCACAGCCACCGGCTGCTCAGCACCGAGTGGGGTCTGCCCGGCATCGTCCGAGCGGTCAGTCCACAACAGGGGCGAGGTCCACCTGACCTCGGCCACCGAGGTCAGGTGGACCAGCCCACATTTAACGTGAGCTGCCCCGAGACGCGTGTAAGCCGGGCCTATGCGTTATACATCATTATTCACTAAAAGCACTAAAAGCCACCGGGAGAATTCTGACCGGCCCAGCCCAGCCCACCACCGGCCCACCACCAGCCCAGTGGCGTAGCGATCGCAATTGTTGATGAGGGGGGTCGCGGACGAGCGCTGAAGTAGAATAATGATGTATAACGCATAGGCCCGGCTTACACACGTCTCTCGGCAGCTCACGTTAAATGTGGGCTGGTCCACCTGACCTCGGTGGCCGACCGGCCGACCGGGAAAACTCCCGATCGTCCCGACGGCCACTCCGCCCCTGGGGTCAGATGTCTCGCTCAGGGACACCTCGACACTAAGCTAGGAGGAGCCGGAGATTGAACTAGCAACCTTCCGGTTACCAGCAACCCGCTCCACCTCCTGAGCCACATGCCGCCACTATCTCTATATTCATTTCCAAGGGCATTTTTTCGACACAGCCGCAGACAAACTTCCCAGCCTTCAATTCTGAATGCTATCCAAATCCTTGTATATGGATGTAGATTTGTCCAGCAAAGGTGAGTCAAGGTTTTCTTCCCTGATTCCTGTAGATCTTGGGGAACACACAGACGAGGACCTACATACAAGAGCACTCCATAGTGGACCCCGATGAGAAGAAGATGGAGCTGTGTTCCACCAATGTGGGTAAAACACACTTCAAGCATGAAGAGTTTGTCTACAGAAAGGAACGCCCTTGAGTTGAGATGAGTGCACTTGCTTGGCGATATGACCAATCAAAAAGCATGAACTGTGTCTTCCTGAATTGCAGATCACTTTGACCAACCTGGTGTCGGTGGACGAGAGGCTGGTTTACCGACCGCATCCAGACAACCCTGAGGTGTAAGTACACAAACAAATGAACTTCCTGTTTTGGTTAGAATGGCCTCTTTGTTCAGATGTTCATCTGGTAAAAACGTCCGGTGTGTTAAATTTAATAGCATCAAGTGGAGAGAGGAAATAACATTCATGAACAACCTCTTATTATTGCTATCTGTTTTATATATATATATATATGGATCATTCATCTTAATAGCAGTCAGCGCTACAAGCTATATAGGTTGCTTTCATTATCAGCTTTTATCCATAAACTGCCATTTGCTACCAAATGTTACACTTGGATTAAAAAGTGAAACTCTATTATAATTGAATCCTCTAAATACATACAAAGGATGGCGCATACGTAAGCTCCTCTTCATAGGCTATATGAGAAGCGTACGAGAGAGGAGTAAGCTTCTCGGACACTTGTAGTGCGTGACACCACGGGCTGTGGTGATGTGAGGAACTCCTCAGTTCTAAACACGGCACCTTGTAGCCTTGCCTTGTATTGCGTGCAACAGACAGTTGGTGGTGATGGACTTGTATCCCCTCCATGCAGCACCATCCTGACCCAGGAGGCCATCATCACAGTGAAGGGCGTCAGTCTGAGCAGCTACCTGGAAGGAATGATGGCAAGGAGAATGTCCGCCAACGCAAGGAAGGTGAAATAAAAACACATGCAGACACACGTACACACACACACGCACACACATACATATATACACACACACACACACATAAATGGTGTGCTCTGTACATGTACATGTACCGTTTCACTTTTATTTTCTTCGATCTTGAAATCTATGCTGGCTGAAATACATGTCAAAATCGAACATAACATTCCCAGCATGCATCAGTCATTTCTAAGCATGAGACCTTTGTTGAGACTTTTAACTGACGGATTTGTTTATCTTGATCTCAAGCTAATGGTGTGTTCCAGATGCCTCAGACACCAGCCTTCTGAGTAGCACTTGTGATGTCATTTCCCGCCTCGTAGCACTATCAGCGTTCCCATTCGTCTATGTGTTTGTGTCATGTCATTGGCTAGTCGTTGTTATTGTTAGCTAAATTAGCCTCTTTAGCAAACCAGCTCGAAAACAAACAACACAACTTTACATTGTATTGCACACACAGCAAGATTGGCAATGCATAAATTGGTGACTGGAATAAAGTAGCAATGTAATCAAGTGTGTCAGAGCATTTAAAATCAACATTGAAATGACCAACGTGGTACAAATACAAAGAAAATAAATATCTTTAACGGCGCATCATTTTTATTGAGAGCGTCATCACTGAACTCGGTCCACTCTCAGAATTCCGGGAGGAACCGACTAAAAGGGGGCGTGCCTCCGAGAAATGCCGCAAGAAAGCTGGGAGATTTCCCTACTTGCAGCTCGGAAGGCTGGTGTCCGAGGCATCTGGAACACACCATTAGTCTCTGATTTACACGTTTTTTTTTTTCCTGGGGGTTTTCACTTGTTTTACTTTACCTTAATAAACTCTCTACTGGAATACATTTTCCTACACTCTGGCATGGGCTTTGACTGCTGTCTTCTATCCCCCTCCCTTCCTCTCGTGTGACCGCTAGGGCTGGGATGCCATTGAGTGGATCATTCAGAACTCAGAGCGAGAGAACATACCGCTGTGTGACGTAGGCTAACTCTGTAGGTAACCTCGCTCTGCACTGCTCCTACGTTTCCACTCAATTACAACTGGCTTCTTCTTCCAAATCAAAAGTTGGTGTGTGTGTGTGTGTGTGTGTGTGTGTGTGTATGCGTGCGTGTGTGTGTGTGTATGTGTGTGTGTGAGTGGGTGTGTGTGTGTGATTCGGCCTAAATGTGTTTTTCCTTTGTGTGTGTTTTCAGCCTTATCGACTTAATCTTAACACTGATGTATTTATTTTTCCTACGCAGAACTGAAACTCTCTGTACTTCTTCGACTACATCCAGTGGCTTCTACTCAAGACAGACGGCGGGGGACATCAGCCTGCCACTGTCCTTTTGCAACTCGGTTCATGTGCATTTTCTGGGGCGGAGGAGTGTGTGTCGGTGTAGATCTCTTCCATCCACACACTCTTCTCTCTCCTACCTCTGTCGTGACTTCACCCAGGCTACATAGAACTAATCTACATAGATCTGCAAAGCAACCTCAACAACACACCTTCGATTGTCTCTTGTCGCGTAAGAAGTTTGGACTGGTCAACAGCCTAACTAAGTCATGGGAGATCTCCCATCATGTTACGATCATTTCTTTTTCTTTTTTTTTTTATAATTCCCGCATATTAGCCACACAATGAGCTAATGACGTCTGCTTCAGGATTACCCAGAATGCCATTCACCATTACTTTGTGTCAATCGGTCGGTGTAATGTATTCGCCGGAGAGAACGCCATCAACAATGAGAAGGGAAGCCGAGAAATGTCTTCATTTTTTGCCGAAGACCAGTATAACCACAGGGGTTACGGCCACAAGCCTCAGTGGGTGCATGCGTGGCAGAGAATATGAAGAGGAGGAGTCTCAGCCATTTTTACGTATCATTCATTTTGAATCGATCACTATGTTCTGTAATGACACATCACACAAGAAACTTCCCAAATTGGGACGGTGAAAAGATATCGGTGCTCATGATGTACATTTCAGAGAATGCACATATAATGTACTTAGATGCATGGTAATAAATAGAGACAATTATTAAATTATAACACATGTTATGTTCTTCTTGTTACTCCTATGATGCAGCCATTAGACTAGGAGGGTGAGTTTGTATAATGCTAAGTCCTCTGATAGATAGATATATAGATAGATAGATAGATAGATAGATAGATAGATAGATGCATTGAAAATACTGGAATGACTAGGGAACGAAGCCAATGTGTTGCCTTTTTTATCTGAACTAAAAGGGATTATTGCCTTTGGGAGCATTGAGATTGAACATATGTTTAATTGAAAGCCTGTGTCTTGTAACTCTTTTGTTAATCATAATTCTGCCAGCCTAAATGCTTCCACATTAATCCACAGATGGCAAGGGTTAATACACACAGCAATGAGTGATGAGTGAGCAAAATTCATTTAATAAGATCTTTGTTTTTATTATTTAAGAACTACGCTACCTGGTAATTCTTGTTTGTAAATTACATCATTGTCATTTAATTTAACTTAAATACCCAGACTTCAATAAACAAGGTTTAACACGTTAACAATGAGAATGAATTTCTAATCATTTATACATAAGTTGTGGAGATTTTCCTTCAGAAATATCTCTAAAAGATAAATGTCGTTTGTTTAGTAGTTTGTTTGTTACCCATGCGCTTATGGAAAGGAAAGTTCTGAGTAGTGTCCACCATCTGCTGAGACATATCTTAGGCCCTGTCCCAATTCTCCCCCTTCCCCTAGATTTGAGCCCTAACCCTAGAGCATTTGCGCATTCTCGCAAAGGGGTAGGGTGTCCCAATACTCTTCTTCTCTCTCTCTAAAAGCCAGGCATCTTGTAGTTCATCTTTTGTCCAGCAGAAAGCACACGTTTGCTAAGAATAGAATAGGCAGCACTATTAAAGCACCTTGGCTGAACACAGCTTTTGGTGTGTTCAAATGCATGGGTCTTTTTTTTAATCATTTTTATTTATATATTTTTTCTGAAGCTAACAGTTTAATAATGTAAGGATGGTGAAATGTCAGAATCTAAGATTATAAAAATATGTACATTGTTTTGATGACAGACATACTGCTGTTCAGTCATTATTGTACCAGTGGCCCACCCCCAGCATATTATCTAAAAAGTCAGAAAAGGGGATTGTATATTTTATAATTTATTGACTTCAACAGACAATGAAACATAAAATGCATTGCACAGCAGATCTCTTCACTGTTTCAACAGTGGCAGCCGATCTGGCTAACAAAAATTGCACAATTACAATAAGTATTTATTGTGAACTTTGTACTCAAGTAAGTATGCAACTTACTCACTTTCTAGAAGCCAAAAAGATGTAATTTGGGTTAACCAAAAGGGTTAGTGTATTTATATACAAATGACATTTAAATAAAATGGAAGGTTAAACTCATTTTAGTTTTAGATTTAAATGACTTCACAGTCAGTGAACTCAAAAGGGAATCAGATTCAAAACATGTAACTAAGAGCACACATCAAGGCCTCAGACACTCCACGTCTGGGCTCACATCTGGTATAAACAATTGATTCAACTTATCTTTGAACTTATAGCATCACACTCTAGCCATGAAAGAACACATACAAACCAATACAAAACAACTGCGTTTTCCCATAGTATTCCTGTATAAAAGTGAAAAAGAAAGCAAAAATAGGAAATCACAAGATCGTACCAAAGAGTCACAGCATTCAATCTAATTACGAATTCCCAGTTTCCTTTCTGTAACATTCGCCACTTGTAGAAATAGCAGAAATATGTGTCCTCCTTATCGTGTACAACACATTGCAGATTTTTTTGTTTGTTGTAAAAAAAAAATCTAATCAAAAGAAAACCTCTCAAACACCGCCAATGCCACCAGTTTACTTTTCAAGAAACTTCATCTCAGAAAGTGCAAAGTGCCCAAATCTCAAAAGGTAAACTGTACTTCTCAATCTATTGCATGCAGCAGCTCCGACCCGTTGCGCCCTTCCGTCGGTCACGTTCATTTGCGTTCCAACTGTAATCTCCCCAGCACCTCTCGACAAGAAAGACAAGCAGTGCCCGGCGGCCCGACCCAGCCCTCCCAACATCTACACACCTGGAAGGTTGTGTTGTACTGTTAAAAAAGAAAAAAGGTAAATAAAACACTTTCTATGTACAGTATGTACAGGGGGGCCGAGGGGCCCTCAGAAGTTGAAGAGGTCGATGAAGTCCTGGGGCGACAGGGAGGTGGTGCAGCTCTCTGGGTTGTTTGCGGTGCACGGGTGCTTCGTGTCCTATGGGAGGAGAGGCCGCGGTGAATCGCTGGTTCACGTTCAACAAATAAAACACCAGCAAGAAATATAATCTTTCATTTTCACTTTGTTTGAACCGGTTTAGGGGCGTTATGTTATGGGAGCCAAAAGGAACTTGTTTTTTTTTTATTTTGCAACCCCAGATCCCGACACGTTTCATGGTTATATTTTTTAGAATGTTACCTAGGTTGTTACCGTGTTCGGTACAAAGTTTCCCAGACAACAAAGATGTCCCTGAACAAAATTGACTATGCAAAATGGAGGACTGCATGTCATGCACGCCGTGCTAGTTTGCATCAGACAGATTGACACGCCCGGGGGGGGGGTGGTGTGTGTGTGTGTGTGTGTGTGTGTGTGTGTGTGTGTGTGTGTGTGTGTGTGTGTGTGTGTGTGTGTGTGTGTGTGTGTGTGTGTGTGTGTGTGTGTGTGTGTGTGTGTGTGTGTGTGTACCTTCCAGAAGAGGATGTGGCAGTGTGTGCAGAAGTGCAGCGTCTCGCAGTACTCCTCCAGACGAGGGTAGCAGCGGATCAGCTTGAAGTACATCTTCTGCCACTCCAGCTGGCCCTTCTCCGACACGATCAGGCGCTTGCGGATCTACAGACACAGAGAAAACAATAAGAACTGTTGACTTTGAAGAACTCAACAACAACAATAACAACAACAACACAGGATGGACAGGGTGAATGCACAAAGGAGGAAATGCATGACACGTGTGTGTGTGTGTGTGTGTGTGTGTGTGTGTGTGTGTGTGTGTGTGTGTGTGTGTGTGTGTGTGTGTGTGTGTGTGTGTGTGTGTGTGTGTGTGTGTGTGTGTGTGTGTGTGTGTGTGTGTGTGTGCGTACCTGTCTGTCGCTGAAGTGGTGCTGGCAGAGCCCCTTCCAGAGCAGCCGGTCCTCCGACAGGACCCCCAGGTCGGGGGTCACCTGGCCCAGGCTGACCAGGTCCCGGCCGTCCGACAGGCGCTGCATGATGTTGAGCTGCAGGCTGGCGGGCAGGTCTCTCAGGGTCAGGCCCTCGCACGGCGGCTGGAGGGGAGGAGGGACGGGGAAAGGTTCAAAATAGGGATTCCTCAGGTTCGGAACGTCAGGATTCATTTAGAATTCAGGATTCCTTATCTCATACATTTATTCACATGCAACAGTGTTGTGAGTGAATAAAATGAATCCATTTGCTTTTATTAAAAAGTGAGTGAATAAATACAAATTTGACAATCTGAAAGGTGTGTCAAATTTAGGTCTAAACCAGGCTCGTTTTTTGCATCTACAAAGTTGCTCTTCCAAAAGTTCTACAATATATTTAATTTTGGCAAAACCGTGATTTCCCAGACAAAAAGATGAATCAATTATCTTGGTGGGGGGGGGGGGGGGGTCTCCTGACATTATTGATACCATTAAGATATTATGAGGACCTATTATTAATACTATGACGACATGAAGAGGACCTATGACTCAGCCCTACCCTGTTGATCTGGATGTTGTCCAGCTGCTGGTGCCACTGCATGATGTTCTCCATGCGGTGCACCCAGGTGCTGATGTTCCCCACCAGCACCGACTTGCCCATGTCCTGCACCAGGCTGCACAGGGAGCGGTACAGGGTCTGCAGCAGCTCCTTGATGGGCCGCACGTTCTGCTGGTCCGACAGCACTGTGGGGAACCAGGGGGGGGAGGGAACCGTGAGCAGGGGGGACCCAAACCACGCCAGATGGGAGATCGTGGGGAACCGACGAATACATTAAACCAACCAATATACACAAAGTAATGGTGAATGGCATTCTGGGACATGACACATTCTTTAAGCAGGAGTTATTGGCTCATTGTGTGGCTAATAGGCGGAAAATATATTTTAAAAAAAATCCACCATGCCTAGTCAGGCTGTGACCAAACTTCTTACATTACAAAAGACCATTTTTTCAACTATTTTCTAATCCAAGGGAACTGCTTCATACGCGCGTTGTGGGTCAAATAAATATTGCGGTCTGCAATATCAACTCTGATTTCTTTGGGAGGAATAGTACATAGATGCAGAAAAGTTGGACCATTGTTGCAGATGTTCATATGATATTTCCCACTCACAAGACCCTATTATTTAAATGCAGGGTTTTTTTCCGTCACGCATAATCCATGGAAAGAACAAACAGTTATGAATATCTTAAAAGCATGTTATTGAAACGAGATACTCAGAGTCCCCAAGGACTCAAAACACAAACACACACACTCCATAATATTATTAGAACCACAGTTGAAATATTTGGACAAAGGCTTTCAGGACGCTACCTAAACAACCTGAATCACTGTTCAGCACGAGCACACAGTGTGTTTACACTCAGAGTACTAGCTGGGCTCTGGAGCATGTCTGTTCCGTTACTACGGGACAAAGAAATACTAACGTCCCCCTTTAGATGGGGTCAGGGTTTGTTATGTTGCATGTTCCAACCTCGGGTTTCAGATGTCTAGTATGTCTAGCATGTTTGTGTGTGGGTGTGTGTATGTAGTTTGGAGCTATGGAACTATTCGTGTTACTGTGTGTTGTCGTAGTTGTCGTGCCTTAGTTGTAATTCAGTAATGGAGTTTCACTAACAGGGGGAGGTATGGGTGTTAGAACAAATAGGAGCATGTGAGAAAGAGAATATTAAGAAAACCAGCAAAAACATGAATACTTCCGAGAAGTAGAGAGTCCACATTTTCAAAACGCCTCACCTTTCTGGACCACTCTCTCCAGAATGTTCATGTAGTTTTTCTGGGCCACGCCGCTGAGCGAGGGGAGCTTGGACTTGGCAATGAGCTCCAGGAGCTAGAGAGAGACAGAGACCGAGAGGGAGAGAGACACAGACCGAGAGGGAGGGAGAGAGACAGAGGGAGAGAGGGAGAGAGACACAGAGACCGAGAGGGAGGGAGAGAGACAGAGGGAGAGAGGGAGAGAGACACAGAGACCGAGAGGGAGGGAGAGAGGGAGAGACAGACAGACAGAGGGAGCGAGACACAGAGACCGAGAGGGAGGGAGAGAGAGGGGGAGACAGACAGACAGAGGGAGAGAGACGGTCAATCTGGTGTACCGGTGGTACCAGTCGTTTGACCTTCCAGGGCCCGGCTATCGTGAAGCCCTCCCTGCAGCCTGGGTGAGCAACCAATGATTAGGCCTCAAGTTAATACTTTATCCACTCCCTCTATAACAGTCCATAACAGCACACACACACACACACACACACACACTACACTCACTCCCCAGGCACAACGCTTCACCCTTGTCAGTTACAGAAACACAAAGGTCGCCCCCCCCCTTTACGCAACACCAGTTTGACCTCAGCCAGGCTGGGGCTCGTGCTCCTTTGTGGGACGTCCTGAACCTGATCTTTGTAAACCAAGCCAGGACAAGAACACCGAGAGCCAGGGGAGAGCGAGCGAGCGAGAGAGAGAGAGAGAGGTCTGGCTCTACTGTTACTAATCCCCCCCCCCCCCCCCCACCACCACCCTACCTAACCTGTCCTCTGTGACGGAGATAATATATAGTATATCATTTTTTAAAGCTGAATTGCTGCCCACAGTAAACCATTCTAATGTATTTATATTGTGGGACGTTGGGGTTCGTCATAAAAAACATGGCAGCGTCTTAAAGAATTGTTGGGTGGATTCAGGGGGTTTGGTTGGATTGAGTGGTCAACCGTGTTAGGAGAAAAAGAGAGAGGAATGTATTTTTTGTAACCCTGCTCCCGATTTAATGGTTTTCCGGAGGGGGGGGGGGGGGAATAAAACCAGAAGGTCATGATGAAGCACATCCTCGCTGAGAAATGATGAGACTGATAAACCGTCTCCTGGTATTCACACATTAGTTGGCTAGGACCTCTTCTTCAGACAGAGGGAGAGAGACACACACACACACAGAGAGACAGAGACCGAGAGAGAGCGAGAGCGAGAGAGAGCGAGAGACAGAGAGATAAACAACACAGGGAAGTATGAGACTAAATGAGAGAGTAAGGAGAGAGGCAGAGAAAATAAACAACGAGAGCAGGAGGCAAGTCAGGGGCGGGATCCCAAGTCATCTGATTCCCAGGTCTGGTTTCAAAAAACACCCCCTTCCTTCCCTCTCCCAGCACCACCATCAAGATCATCATAATACGCACGCACACACACACACACACACACACGCGCACACACGCACACGTGCGCACACGCACACACAGCAGCGGAAGTTCCATTCACCTCACTTCAACAGCTGCTGGCACTTAAGACTCACCCCTCCACCATTCAAAACAGCCCCACAACAAGGTAGGGCCTCCAACCAAAAAACCCCTTCCCACGTCAGTGACCTTACCCTGACA